>NC_134688.1:1379399-1564896 GCF_050947455.1 Rhinoderma darwinii
GGAGAAGCTTATATACACTATGGTGGGGGGAGGAGCTTATACACACTATGGGGGAGGGGAAGCATGTGACTGGTGTAACTTGAAGTTCATGGGCCCCAATGGGAAATCTGTAACAGGATCCCCCCTACCATGTGTCACTGGGGTTTTCATGAATTAGAATAAAGGACCTGCTGTTTTACCAGTACAGCGCCTCTCATGTCCTTGGGTTGTGTCTGGTATTGCTGCTCAGCCCCATTCACTTGGATGATGCCAGACACTGGCCATGGACATGAGGGGCTGTTCTATAGGAAGGGGTGCTGTTCTATAAGAAGGGGCGCTGTTCTATAAGAAGGGGTGCTGTTCTATAAGAAGGGGTGCTGTTCTATAAGAAGGGGCAGTGTTCTATAAGAAGGGGTGCTGTTCTATAAGACGGGGTGCTGTTCTATAAGAAGGGGTGCTTTTCTATAAGAAGGGGCGCTGTTCTATAAGAAGGGGCATTGTTCTATAAGAAGGGGAGCTGTTCTATAAAAAGGGGCACTGTTCAATAAGAAAGGGCGCTGTTCTATAAGAAAGGGTGCTATTCTATAAGAAGGGGTGCTGTTCTATAAGAAGGGGTGCTGTTCTATAAGAAGGCGCATTGTTCTATAAGAAGGGGTGCTGTTCTATAAGAAGGGGTGCTGTTCTATAAGAAGGGGTGCTGTTCTAAAAGAAGGGGCGCTGTTCTATAAGAAGGGGAGCTGTTCTATAAGAAAGGGTGCTGTTCTATAAGAAGGGGTGCTGTTCTAAAAGAAGGGGCGCTGTTCTATAAGAAGGGTGCTGTTCTATAAGAAGGGGCGCTGTTCTATAAGAAGGGGTGCTGTTCTATAAGAAGGGGCGCTGTTCTATAAGAAGGGGCACTGATCTATAAGAAGGGGCGTTGTTCTATAAGAAGGGGAGCTGTTCTATAAAAAGGGGCACTGTTCAATAAGAAAGGGCGCTGTTCTATAAGAAAGGGTGCTGTTCTATAAGAAGGGGTGCTGTTGCTATTCTATAAGAAGGGGTGCTGTTCTATAAAAAGGGGAGCTGTTCTATAAGAAGGCGCATTGTTCTATAAGAAGGGGCGCTGTTCTATAAGAAGGGGTGCTGTTCTATAAGAAGGGGCGCTGTTCTATAAGAAGGGGCGCTGTTCTATAAGAAGGGGCACTGTTCTATAAGAAGGGGTGCTGTTCTATAAAAAGGGGTGCTGTTCTAAAAGAAGGGGTGCTGTTCTATAAAAAGGGGTGCTGTTCTATAAGAAGGGGTGCTGTTCTATAAGAAGGGGAGCTGTTCTATAAGAAAGGGTGCTGTTCTATAAAAAGGGGTGCTGTTCTAAAAGAAGGGGCGCTGTTCTATAAGAAGGGGTGCTGTTCTTTAAGAAGGGGTGCTGTTCTATAAGAAGGGGCATTGTTCTATAAGAAGGGGAGCTGTTCTATAAAAAGGGGCACTGTTCAATAAGAAAGGGCGCTGTTCTATAAGAAAGGGTGCTGTTCTATAAGAAGGGGTGCTGTTGCTATTCTATAAGAAGGGGTGCTGTTCTATAAAAAGGGGAGCTGTTCTATAAGAAGGCGCATTGTTCTATAAGAAGGGGCGCTGTTCTATAAGAAGGGGTGCTGTTCTATAAGAAGGGGCGCTGTTCTATAAGAAGGGGCGCTGTTCTATAAGAAGGGGTGCTGTTCTATATAAAGGGGTGCTGTTCTAAAAGAAGGGGCGCTGTTCTATAAAAAGGGGTGTTGTTCTATAAGAAGGGGTGCTGTTCTATAAGAAGGGGTGCTGTTCTATAAGAAGGGGAGCTGTTCTATAAGAAAGGGTGCTGTTCTATAAAAAGGGGTGCTGTTCTAAAAGAAGGGGCGCTGTTCTATAAGAAGGGGTGCTGTTCTATAAGATGGGGCGCTGTTCTATAAGAAGGGGTGCTGTTCTATAAGAAGGGGCGCTGTTCTATAAGAAGGAAAGCTGTTCTATAAAAAGGTGCACTGTTCTATAAGATGGGGCGCTGTTCTATAAGGAGGGTGCTGTTCTATAAGAAGGGGCGCTGTTCTATAAGAAGGAAAGCTGTTCCATAAGAAGGGGCACTGTTCTATAAGAAGGGGCCCTGTTCTATAAGAAGGGGTACTGTACTATAAGAAGGGGTGCTGTTCTATAAGAAGGGGTACTGTTCTATAAGAAGGGGTGCTGTTCCATAAGAAGGGGTACTGTTCTATAAGAAGAGGCGCTGTTCTATAAGAAGGGGTACTGTTCTATAAGAAGGGGTGCTGTTCCATAAGAAGGGGTACTGTTCTATAAGAAGGGGTGCTGTCCTATAAGAAGGGACATTCTTTCATAAGAAGGGGCACTGTTTTATAAGAAGGGGTGCTGTTCTATAAAAAGGGGAGCTGTTGTATAAGATGGGGCGCTGTTCTATAAGATGGGGAGCTGTTATATAAGAAGGGGCGCTGTTCTATAAGAAGGGGTGCTGTTCTATAAGAAGGGGCGCTGTTCTATAAGAAGGAGCGTTGTTCTATAAGAAGGGGCGCTGTTCTATAAGAAGGGGTGCTGTTCTATAAAAAGGGGAGCTGTTGTATAAGATGGGGTGCTGTTCTATAAGATAGGGTGCTGTTCTATAAGAAGGGGCGCTGTTCTATAAAAAGGGGAGCTGTTGTATAAGATGGGGTGCTGTTCTATAAGATGGGGTGCTGTTCTATAAGAAGGGGCGCTGTTCTATAAGAAGGGGAGCTGTTCTATTAGAAGGGGAGCTGTTCTATAAGAAGGGGCACTGTTCTATAAGAAGGGGCACTGTTCTATAAGAAGGAGAGCTGTTCTATAAGAAGGGGCATTGTTCTATAAGAAGGGGTGCTGTTCTATAAGAAGGGGTGCTGTTCTATAAGAAGGGGCGCTGTTCTATAAGAAGGGGCGTTGTTCTATAAGAAGGGGAGCTGTTCTATAAGACGGGACACTGTTCTATAAGAAGGGGTGCTGTTCTATAAGAAGGGGCGTTGTTCTATAAGAAGGGGGGCTGTTCTATAAGAAGGGGCGCTGTTCTATAAGAAGGGGCGCTGTTCTATAAGAAGGGACGCTGTTCTATAAGAAGGAAAGGTGTTCTATAAGAAGGGGAGCTGTTCTATAAGGGGTGCTGTTCTATAAGAAGGGGAGCTGTTCTATAAGATGGGGCGCTGTTCTATAAGAAGGGGAGCTGTTCTATAAGAAGGGGCGTTGTTCTATAAGAAGGGGAGCTGTTCTATAAGAAGGGGCGCTGTTCTATAAGAAGGGGCGCTGTTCTATAAGAAGGGGCATTGTTCTATAAGAAGGGGTGCTGTTCTATAAGAAGGGGCATTGTTCTATAAGAAGGGGCGCTATTCTATAAGAAGGGGAGCTGTTCTATAAGAAGGGGGGCTGTTCTATAAGAAGGGGTGCTGTTCTATAAAAAGGGGTGCTGTTCTAAAAGAAGGGGCGCTGTTCTATAAAAAGGGGTGCTGTTCTATAAGAAGGGGTGCTGTTCTATAAGAAGGGGAGCTGTTCTATAAGAAGGGGTGCTGTTCTATAAGAAGGGGCGCTGTTCTATAAGAAGGGGCGCTGTTCTATAAGAAGGGGCGCTGTTCTATAAGAAGGGGTGCTGTTCTATAAAAAGGGGTGCTGTTCTAAAAGAAGGGGCGCTGTTCTATAAAAAGGGGTGCTGTTCTATAAGAAGGGGTGCTGTTCTATAAGAAGGGGAGCTGTTCTATAAGAAAGGGTGCTGTTCTATAAAAAGGGGTGCTGTTCTAAAAGAAGGGGCGCTGTTCTATAAGAAGGGGTGCTGTTCTTTAAGAAGGGGTGCTGTTCTATAAGAAGGGGCGTTGTTCTATAAGAAGGGGAGCTGTTCTATAAAAAGGGGCACTGTTCAATAAGAAAGGGCGCTGTTCTATAAGAAAGGGTGCTGTTCTATAAGAAGGGGTGCTGTTGCTATTCTATAAGAAGGGGTGCTGTTCTATAAAAAGGGGAGCTGTTCTATAAGAAGGCGCATTGTTCTATAAGAAGGGGCGCTGTTCTATAAGAAGGGGTGCTGTTCTATAAGAAGGGGCGCTGTTCTATAAGAAGGGGCGCTGTTCTATAAAAAGGGGTGCTGTTCTATAAGAAGGGGTGCTGTTCTATAAGAAGGGGTGCTGTTCTATAAGAAGGGGAGCTGTTCTATAAGAAAGGGTGCTGTTCTATAAAAAGGGGTGCTGTTCTAAAAGAAGGGGCGCTGTTCTATAAGAAGGGGTGCTGTTCTATAAGATGGGGCGCTGTTCTATAAGAAGGGGTGCTGTTCTATAAGAAGGGGCGCTGTTCTATAAGAAGGGGAGCTGTTCTATAAGAAGGGGAGCTGTTCTATAAGAAGGGGCACTGTTCTATAAGAAGGGGCACTGTTCTATAAGAAGGAGAGCTGTTCTATAAGAAGGGGCATTGTTCTATAAGAAGGGGTGCTGTTCTATAAGAAGGGGTGCTGTTCTATAAGAAGGGGCGCTGTTCTATAAGAAGGGGCGTTGTTCTATAAGAAGGGGAGCTGTTCTATAAGACGGGACACTGTTCTATAAGAAGGGGTGCTGTTCTATAAGAAGGGGCGTTGTTCTATAAGAAGGGGGGCTGTTCTATAAGAAGGGGCGCTGTTCTATAAGAAGGGGCGCTGTTCTATAAGAAGGGACGCTGTTCTATAAGAAGGAAAGGTGTTCTATAAGAAGGGGAGCTGTTCTATAAGGGGTGCTGTTCTATAAGAAGGGGAGCTGTTCTATAAGATGGGGCGCTGTTCTATAAGAAGGGGAGCTGTTCTATAAGAAGGGGCGTTGTTCTATAAGAAGGGGAGCTGTTCTATAAGAAGGGGCGCTGTTCTATAAGAAGGGGCGCTGTTCTATAAGAAGGGGCATTGTTCTATAAGAAGGGGTGCTGTTCTATAAGAAGGGGCGCTATTCTATAAGAAGGGGAGCTGTTCTATAAGAAGGGGGGCTGTTCTATAAGAAGGGGTGCTGTTCTATAAAAAGGGGTGCTGTTCTAAAAGAAGGGGCGCTGTTCTATAAAAAGGGGTGCTGTTCTATAAGAAGGGGTGCTGTTCTATAAGAAGGGGAGCTGTTCTATAAGAAGGGGTGCTGTTCTATAAGAAGGGGCGCTGTTCTATAAGAAGGGGCGCTGTTCTATAAGAAGGGGCGCTGTTCTATAAGAAGGGGTGCTGTTCTATAAAAAGGGGTGCTGTTCTAAAAGAAGGGGCGCTGTTCTATAAAAAGGGGTGCTGTTCTATAAGAAGGGGTGCTGTTCTATAAGAAGGGGAGCTGTTCTATAAGAAAGGGTGCTGTTCTATAAAAAGGGGTGCTGTTCTAAAAGAAGGGGCGCTGTTCTATAAGAAGGGGTGCTGTTCTTTAAGAAGGGGTGCTGTTCTATAAGAAGGGGCGTTGTTCTATAAGAAGGGGAGCTGTTCTATAAAAAGGGGCACTGTTCAATAAGAAAGGGCGCTGTTCTATAAGAAAGGGTGCTGTTCTATAAGAAGGGGTGCTGTTGCTATTCTATAAGAAGGGGTGCTGTTCTATAAAAAGGGGAGCTGTTCTATAAGAAGGCGCATTGTTCTATAAGAAGGGGCGCTGTTCTATAAGAAGGGGTGCTGTTCTATAAGAAGGGGCGCTGTTCTATAAGAAGGGGCGCTGTTCTATAAAAAGGGGTGCTGTTCTATAAGAAGGGGTGCTGTTCTATAAGAAGGGGTGCTGTTCTATAAGAAGGGGAGCTGTTCTATAAGAAAGGGTGCTGTTCTATAAAAAGGGGTGCTGTTCTAAAAGAAGGGGCGCTGTTCTATAAGAAGGGGTGCTGTTCTATAAGATGGGGCGCTGTTCTATAAGAAGGGGTGCTGTTCTATAAGAAGGGGCGCTGTTCTATAAGAAGGAAAGCTGTTCTATAAAAAGGGGCACTGTTCTATAAGATGGGGCGCTGTTCTATAAGAAGGGGCACTGTTCTATAAGATGGGGCGCTGTTCTATAAGAAGGGTGCTGTTCTATAAGAAGGGGCGCTGTTCTATAAGAAGGAAAGCTGTTCCATAAGAAGGGGCACTGTTCTATAAGAAGGGGCCCTGTTCTATAAGAAGGGGTACTGTACTATAAGAAGGGGTGCTGTTCTATAAGAAGGGGTACTGTTCTATAAGAAGGGGTGCTGTTCCATAAGAAGGGGTACTGTTCTATAAGAAGAGGCACTGTTCTATAAGAAGGGGTACTGTTCTATAAGAAGGGGTGCTGTTCCATAAGAAGGGGTACTGTTCTATAAGAAGGGGTGCTGTCCTATAAGAAGGGACATTCTTTTATAAGAAGGGGCACTGTTTTATAAGAAGGGGTGCTGTTCTATAAAAAGGGGAGCTGTTGTATAAGATGGGGCGCTGTTCTATAAGATGGGGAGCTGTTCTATAAGAAGGGGCGCTGTTCTATAAGAATGGGTGCTGTTCTATAAGAAGCGGGCTGTTCTATAATAAGGGGTGCTATTCTATAAGAAGGGGCGCTGTTCTATAAGAAGGGGAGTTGTTCTATAAGAAGGGGTGCTATTCTATAAGAAGGGGTGCTGTTCTATAAGAAGGGGCGCTGTTCTATAAGAAGGGGCGCTGTTCTATAAGAAGGGGAGCTGTTCTATAAGAAGGGACACTGTTCTATAAGAAGGGGAGCTGTTCTATAAGAAGGGGTGCTATTCTAAAAGAAGGGGTGCTGTTCTATAAGAAGGGGTGCTGTTCTATAAGAAGGGGCGCTGTTCTATAAGAAGGGGCGCTGTTCTATAAGAATGGGTGCTGTTCTATAAGAAGGGGCCCTGTTCTATAAGAAGGGGTGCTGTTCTATAAGAAGGGGTGCTGTTCTATAAGAAGGAAAGCTGTTCTATAAGAAGGGGAGCTGTTCTATAAGAAGGGGAGCTGTTCTATCAGAAGGGGCGCTGTTCTATAAGAAGGGGCGTTGTTCTATAAGAAGGGGTACTGTTCTATAAGAAGGGGAGCTGTTCTATAAGAAGGAGTGCTATTCTATAAGAAGGGGCGCTGTTCTGTAAGAAGGGGAGCTGTTCTATAAGAAGGGGTGCTATTCTATAAGAAGGGGTGCTGTTCTATAAGAAGGGGCACTGTTCTATAAGAAGGGGAGCTGTTCTATAAGAAGGGACACTGTTCTATAAGAAGGGGAGCTGTTCTATAAGAAGGGGTGCTGTTCTATAAGAAGGGGTGCTGTTCTATAAGAAGGGGTGCTGTTCTATAAGAAGGGGTGCTGTTCTATAAGAAGGGGCGCTGTTCTATAAGAAGGGGTGCTGTTCTATAAGAAGGGGAGCTGTTCTATAAGAAGGAAAGCTGTTCTATAAGAAGGGGCGCTGTTCTATAAGAAGGAAAGCTGTTCTATAAGAAGGGGCGCTGTTCTATAAGAAGGGGCGCTATTCTATAAGATGGGGCGCTGTTCTATAAGAAGGGGTGCTGTTCTATAAGAAGTGGTGCTGTTCTATAAGAACGGGAGCTGTTCTATAAGAAGGGGCGCTGTTCTATAAGAAGGGGAGCTGTTATATAAGAAGGGGCGCTGTTCTATAAGAAGGGGAGCTGTTCTATAAGAAGGGGCGCTGTTCTATAAGAAGGGGCACTGTTCTATAAGAAGGGGAGCTGTACTATAAGAAGGGGCGCTGTTCTATAAGAAGGGTCGCTGTTCTATAAGAATGGGTGCTGTTCTATAAGAAGGGGCGCTGTTCTATAAGAAGGGGCGCTGTTCTTTAAGAAGGGGAGCTGTTCTATAAGAAGGGGCGCTGTTCTATAAGAAGGGGCGCTGTTCTATAAGAAGGGGAGCTGTTCTATAAGAAGGAAAGCTGTTCTATAAGAAGGGGCGCTGTTCTATAAGAAGGAAAGCTGTTCTATAAGAAGGGGCGCTGTTCTATAAGAAGGGGTGCTGTTCTATAAGAAGGGGCGCTGTTCTATAAGAAGGGGCGCTGTTCTATAAGAAGGGCAGCTGTTCTATAAGAAGGAAAGCTGTTCTATAAGAAGGGGCGCTGTTCTATAAGAAGGAAAGCTGTTCTATAAGAAGGGGCGCTGTTCTATAAGAAGGTGCATTGTTCTATAAGAAGGGGCGCTGTTCTATAAGAAGGGGCGCTGTTCTATAAGAAGGGGAGCTGTTCTATAAGAAGGAAAGCTGTTCTATAAGAAGGGGTGCTGTTCTATAAGAAGGGGCGCTGTTCTATAAGAAGGGGTGCTGTTCTACTCTTGAATAAGCCCTGTGATGTCCCTGCTCCTTTAAGAAGACGTGAAGCTGAGGAGCGGTGAGTAATAACGCAGCCGGCCGCTCACGTCGTGGATGTCAGTGAATTGTTTTTCTGAGTCCGGTTGTGGACCGCGCTCCTAACGTCTAATTTATTGGTGATGGTTCATTGTTATGTGACTTGTATCGTCTTGATGTCGGCTCAGGGACATGTAACTCCTCACAAGCGAATTCAATGTAGAAAAGCAGGAAAAGTAGAAAACAGTGACCATGGAAACGCGCTCCTTCGTCTCTGAGCACCGCGACCAGTCGTGTATCCTCAACTACAATCACTCTCATTATCCCCTGCAAGAAATATACAAGATAGAAATATCTCCAGGGAGAGTCGCCGACCATCACACTGACCAATCCATAGGACCTGCGATCACCAGTCACAGAGGTCGTTCTATATGAGATCGTCATTGCTGCGTACAGAACGTCCTGCGCCCCATAATCTGGAACGGCCTCTGCTTTCCATGTGTAGTTTATAATACTAGGGTCTTCTTATGAGGCGGAGGGACTTTTCTGCCCCTTGAAGTTCTTGGGTCCCGGAGTGATTGCTGCCCCCTATAGCGATGCCGCCAGTTGTGTACGTCTCCTATGTTATACAATGCAGGTGGTCGTGTTCTAGATGAATCTATCCGTGTGGGGGAGGGCAGATACCCTGGGGTCATGGCCTGGGGGTCCCTCAGTGACATGTCATTTAAGTGCAGGGGCTGCAAAATCAGATAATTGCCGCTGAAATCCAATGTGTGAACTTAGCTCCAGAGGATCACAATCATGGCGGATGGTTAGGGGGCACAGGACCTTTATTACCAGGGGGCCCCGGACCTTTATTACCAGGGGGCCCAGGACCTTTATCACCCGGGGGCCCAGGACCTTTATTACCAGGGTGCCCATGACCTTTATTACCAGGGGCCCATGACCTTTATTACCAGGGGCCCATGACCTTTATTACCAGGGGGCCCATTATCTTTATTACCAGGTGGCCCAGGACCTTTATTACCAGGGGGCCCAGGACCTTTATTACAAGGGGGTTCAGGACCTTTATCACCAGAGGGCCCAGGACATTTATTACTAGGGGGCCCAGGACCTTTATTACCAGGGGGCCCAGGACCTTTATTAACAGGGGGCCCAGGACCTTTATTACCAGGGGGCCCATGACCTTTATTACCAGGGGGCCCATGACCTTTATTACCAGGGGGCCATTACCTTTATTACCAGGGGGCCCATGACCTTTATTACCAGGGGGCCCATGACCTTTATTACCAGGGGGCCCATGACCTTTATTACCAGGGGGCCCATGACCTTTATTACCAGGGGGCCCATGACCTATATTACCAGGGTTCCTAGGACCATTATTACCAGTGGGCCCATGCCCTATATTACTAGGGTGCCAAGGACCTTTATTACCAGGGGCCCATGACCTTTATTATCAGGGGGTCCAGGACCTTTATTACCAGGGGGCCCAGGACATTTATTACCAGGGGGCCCATGACCTTTATTACCAGGGGGCCCATGACATTTATTACCAGGGGGCCCATGACCTTTATTACCAGGGGGCCCATGACTTTTATTACCAGGGGGGAATAACCTTTATTACCAGGGGGCCCATGACCTTTATTACCAGGGGGGCCATGATCTTTATTACCAGGGGGCCATGATCTTTATTACCAGGGGGCCCATGATCTTTATTACCAGGGGGCCCATGACCTTTAACTCCGAACCAATGAGCAGCTGCTGAACCCAAATCATCCGGCCAGCGGTCCAGCTCTGCATCAGCACATCTCCTTGACTGTGTAGCTGCCGCCCAAGGCTCTTTACGGCACCGGGCTGTTTAGTGCTGTCCTCAGGCTTTTTAGTTCCCTCTGTCGTCTCTGCCAATGTCTTTCTCCATCTCAAACCGACCTTTGGTTTTTCCGGCGTGGCAGTTGCAAGTGCCAATCTCTGCTCTATGTTTAGGTCAATCACGAGACCACTAGAGCCGTCAATCGGGGGAATGGCGCATCAAGTCCCGCCTTAGTGGCACTTGCGACCAGCGCGATGGGGGAATTTTACATAATTTTCTCGGTCATGCAACTTGCACGATTGAGACAAAGTCTGGCTGGAGGCATCAAAACTTCCAACAGGTTCCTATTAAGGAGGAAACAAGTGGCAGAAGGGAAGGTTTTCCCCTCGTCAGCACCTCATGCTCGTCTCCATGGTGTCTCTGTCGTCTCTGATTTACGTTCTTCTATCACTGCTCTGAAGATTTTTCCATTGGTTCTGTTCACTTCTTCTGGACCAGCAGCAGAGTTGTGGTCATCCATCGTCTGGAGGTGAAGGACACGCGTCTTATGATTTGGAGCTTATTCCACACTAGGATTTTTATTGGTCAGTATATTATATTAAATGCAATTTGGAGCAGATGGGCCCGGGGACAATGTTCTTCCCTGCGATGAGTCCTGGGAGAGTCACAAGGAACCGTCACATATTTTACGAGTCTGGAGGAAAAGTTGGGAGTTTAATGAAGACACTAAATACAGAAGATCAGATTAGAAGTGACGGCGGCCGGGAGCTGCTCTCACATAACGTCTCATCTCAAGCTCCAGTGTGATGTTCTGATGTTGTACGGTCCATCTCCGGACGTTGGGACTTCAATACATCATGATCACCCCTCAAGGTCATCCTGAGCAGGACGGGGACATTCCTCACCTTGACCCCTGTCCCTCTGTCCCGTTTTCCTCCTGAACTGTCCCGATTATGGAACTGATCAATAAACGAATGGCCTGAAGTGTCCGTCTGGTTCCTGACCCCATATTATTACACACACCGTATATTATCTGCTGATTTACAGCTTTTTTTCACCTTTTCGGATCTTAGTTTACGCCGGTGTAAGTAAAGGAGGTAGTTGCTGGGATTAGCGTCATTTTTTATGAAAGGGGAAGCAAATCTAAATTATAAGGACTCTGATCAGGTGTAGATTTCCATCAGACATTTGCGCCTTTTGAAAGAGATTTGAAATTGTTGTGGGGGTCTTCTGGGCTGGAACATGCCACACCCCCGAGGATCTTCCGTGCATGCTCCACTTATATGGAGAAGTGGTTATACTGGGTGGGGTGAGGGACTCTATGTATCGCTTCTTACAGACTGGTCACTGGCTGCTGGACTCTTAGGGTCAGTTCACACGGCGGATTTTGCATGGCGGGTCCCGATGCAAAATTATTCCTGCCGTCGGCAAGATTTCTCCTCCCATTGACTTAAATGGGAGGTTTGGGTGGAATCCGCCTGAAGAACAGACAGAAAAGATCAACTAGCGGGAAAAAGAAGCGTCCGACTCCTATTGAATTTTGCGGTGGAATCTACGGCGGCTTCCACCACAAAAATTCTGCGGTGTGAACAGGACCTCGTTGTAGGATATAGCATGTGAACCATGAGATCTCGGGACTTCCTTCCTATGAGGATTTTCTGAGGCCCTCGGGATTTAGTATTAGGACTGTGTGTGACTTGTGTTCCTAGGACTAATGTTTCGGACTTTGAGCCTAGTCGGAAGTTTTTATCTATGTATTTGGACTGTCTCATAAATATGGCATTAGAGATGATTAGAAACTGTACTTGTAATGGTAAATTATCCTGACGGGGCCATGAGATTATACGCTGGGTGGGAGAGGGGCTCATTAGACACACTGTGGGGACAAGGATCATAAACACTACGGGGGAGGGGCAGAGTCACCAAGAGCTGGAGTTCTCCTTTATATCATTTATGCTTCATATCATTTTAGTCCTTTCTTCATCTTGAGATTTTTGCATCAATTAATCTCAATCATAAATGTGATGAAACCCCCTCCCCCACCCGGCTCCACGTTATAATTCCGTCTTTGACTCTTCGTTTGCTGCTTTGTCATTTCTTTTGCGTTAGATCCTCAACTCTTCAGGGATTGTATTTGATGGAGAATAACATTCTTATAAAGCTGAAATATTTGGGTTGATTTGCTGGATTGGGATGAGCGGCGCCTTCTCACGTCTCTTTTTCTCTCTGGAATTGATGTTTTCGTTATTAAATTGATAAAGCGTTTCCTATTTTATTGTCTGGTGTTCTCATAATTGGAGAATTTACTTGTGGTCTCACATCTGACCACATGAAATCCTCGATGTATTGAGCGGACGGAGTGGAGAATAATGAGGCGGGCGTCACACAGAAGACGGTGTTATCTTATAATTTATATTAGATGTTCTTTCATCTGGCAGCCAGCGCCCGCTCTACTGTGTGGTCATCGTGGGTGTCTATGGACGGCCCCTCTGCGAGGGGGGAGATCATGGTCCTTTGTTCTTTCCCCATTCATATATAAGGTCTGGTGTCTATCTGCCCACATTGGGGTTTACCCCAGTCGTAGTCACTGGGTTGGGGGCGCTATACCCACCTGCAAATGGCTGCGCTCTTCCACAGGTATCTCACCATAGGGGCCCCAGAACAGCCAGATCAAAACATATCCATAATCATTTTGGTGTCCACACCCACAATTAATGCCCCTCCACACCAACTGCAAGGACCCCCAACCACCAAACCTGCATGATAAGTACAAGCAGCGCTCACACACATCAAACCAAGTAGACCAAGTCCAACCGCGAGCGATGAAAAGGACGGGGTGACCCACCCCCCCCCCCCCGCTGCACGCGGAGACGCTGCCTCCTCCGGGGACAGTACGGGGAGGAGGTAGAAACCTCAGAAGGACAGAACTTAACTGTAAATATCTTACCTCCATGGTCAGATACAGGTGTGAAGCCTGCGGCTGGAGATCTTATGACAACACTTCCTGTCGTGAAGAGAAATGTGTGGATGGAAATATCCATCTCTATGAGCATTGATGAGACTTTTTACATTTCTTCTTATAGGTCTCTTTTAGACTGCTGGGAGGTAGAGTCACCATTTTCAAACCCATTGGGCACCCTCTCGCCACGGAGACTTTAACACCCCCCCAAAACAAATAAAAAATCAGACACTAAAGTAATTTGCAGGATGGGGTTTGGCCAGAGCTCATATTAGAAAAGTCCATAACGTTAAACATGAGATATTGAGCGTTTCTTTATATTCTATCAGAACTTCTGTGAAACGTTACGGCAGCTGCAGGACTCCCAGCGGACAAGTCCGACTCCAAATCTCCACCAACCAACATTTCCGACTACCGGATGTGACTTCAAATGTGGAGAATGACCTGGAGCCTCAGAGATGATGACTGGCCTTGGACGCCACTTGGGTGAGATGTTGCTCTGTTGCTTTCTGACTGTCTCGTGCCGACCATCGATCGTGTCCATGGAGTCATGTCATGAAGATAAACCTTTTTAATTAGGAGTCGATTGTTCTAACCCCCGACAATCAGATGATATTGCAGCGGGAAGCTTCATCTGGCCAGACATTTGCATCACTGGGACCTATAGGAAGCGATTGTCTCTCTGAGACTTCCCCTTTAAGCCCGTGGTCACATTGAGCTCCAGCCGTTCACCCTCAGTTGGGAGTTGTCTCCTCGTCTATGTAGAAGATGCTCCATATTAGACAATAACTTCTAATATCGTCCTCTTCAGTCCCAGATTGTTCTGAACTTCCTTCTTGTTTGAGCCAAATCTCAGTCCCGGCTCCCGGGTGATAGAACTCCTTTCTTTGTCTTTAGAACACGACGTGATGTCGGTCGTCATTAATTCCGTCTTTCATGGCACGAAGAGATGTGAAGACAACTAAGCAGAGGAACAATATTCGGGAGCATTCCTCGCCTCTAATCTAGGTCTACACTAATGACACGAGTTCTCGGGTGAGGGGAACGTCCATCTGCTGCCTGGTCTTTGCCTGTTTCGAGCAATAACACAAGAATTAGCAGGAACATGGGTGGAAATGTCTGGTGTCAGGCTGCCGGCTCCGCCGCTCAGCCGCATTCACCTCACACAGTTAGAAGTAAATTGTTGTTCTTTTCTGTGCAGTCAATGATCAAGGCTACAAATATTAGGAGACGTCATTCTAGAAGTGCTACTAATGGGAGTTGTGCGCCATTAGTCTCCAGGTCCATCTGGTTTCCTCTATTTTTCCCTAATTCATTCCATATTCGCAGCTGGTGCAGCACCGCTATACTGTGGCATTACGTGATAATACAAACCATGCCACCATTAGACAGCGCTGTGCACCCTCTGCAGCTGCATAAGGGGCCAATAGGTCTAGGGGGCCCATGACCACCTATAAAGCAGCTTTCTAGGGTCTAACTGCATGTAACAACCTGAGCTCATGAATTTCATATCTCACAATTAGTAGTGGATTGTTATAGAGACATAAGAGGGGGCTCCATAATGAGCTACTAGTGAGCGAGTGGCCCATTTACTCTTCTAGAACAGGGGCCCTCTTCTATGTTTTTCCGCCCCTGCCGCTGCGACAAGACCACCGGGGCTCCCCTAATAGTGCCAACCAATGGCTGCCTGGTCAGAAGAAATAATATCTACCACTGTAGCTGCTGTCCAATCAGAGGCGTCCACATCACAAGCAACTGCTGACCAATGAGGTGTAGGGGGCGGTGCTTCTCTGCCTTTTAAAGACAACATAGACTAGTTATTTTAATGCTGGAGAAGGAGCTAAGAAGAGGTCAGTCAATAGGTCACAAGCAAATCACTACATTGTATGTAACAAGTTATTAACAAATATGTAAAAAATAATCAAAGTGATTCGTTTTATTGATGTATCAATTAATACCTGTTGTCTGTCCTCAGACTCGTGACCACTTCAGCCATTGTAGAGCGCTGGTGTGGAAAAGGAAGCAAGTGGCAAATCACTGGAAACCAATGGTAGGTCAGTGGAGATCATGGGCAGGAAGATGGAGACCAGGGACAGGTAGGTGGGAACAGGGCAAGTCAGTGGAGACCAGGAGCAGGTAGATGGAGAACAGAGGCAGTTCAGTGGAGACCAGGGGTAGGTAGGTGGAGACCAGAGGCAGTTCAGTGGGGACTGGGGTAGGTCAGTGGAGACCAGGAGCAGGTAGATGGAAACCAGGGGCAGGTCACTGGAGATCAGTAGCAGGTAGATGGAGACCAGGGGCAGGTCAGTGGAGATCAGTAGCAGGTAGATGGAGACCAGGGGCAGGTCAGTGGGAACCAGGGGCAGGTAGATGGAGATGAGGGGCAGGTCAGTGGGGGGGGGGGCAAGGGCAGGTTAGTGGAGAACAGGGAAAGGTCAGTAATGGTCAAGGGCAGGTCAGTGGAGACCAGGCGCAGGTCAGTGGAGACAAAGGGACAGGTAGATGACCAGGGACCAGTCAGTGGGCGCCAGGGGCAGCTCAATGGAGAACAGGGGCAGGTCAGTAATAGCCTGAGGCAGGTCAGTGGAAACCAATTGCAGGTCAGTGGAGACCAGGGGAAGGTCAATTTTGTCCTGGGTTCAGGTCAGTGAAGACCCGGGGCAGGTCAATGGAGGGTGCTTGGACTCCACTTGAAGCACCCTTGGCATGAGCAGACTCATTGTGCATCATAACTATTTCCATTGGAAACTATAACTCTACTCCTCAGACTAAAACATTGCTTCTGAAGCTATTATTGGCATGGAGTGAACATTACAAGTTCTGTGCTCGGAGACATTTTCACCCTCCTGCTGAGGACTGTGTCTGCCAATGTCTCTTCTATGGACTGTCTTTTCTAGTTGAGTGAGTCCCGGTAGCTTGAGTTGTTGTTGTCAGTACACTGACACTAATTGTGGACTTATTGGATCTGTTGCCTTCTAAGCCTTTGGACCCAAAGTCTCGTGAATTCAGTTCTATATGAGTATTACAGAGCTCTAGCTCTATGAGATCTACTACTGCTTAGATTTACGTCCTCTATGTGCTCCTTCCATCTTGGTTATTGCCGCTTGTCACATTGACACAAATAACAACTTTCTCTAAACTGAAGGAATGGCGGATATCAGGAATCTTACCGTACATGAAACATTTATCTCTGTCCATAACCACAGATAGTAACCAGGCTACACCGGTATGTCTAGTGGTTTATAAGGAAAATGTCTGTAATAACGAAACTGAGATCAATAAACATAAAGCACGTAATAACCCCTCTGATCTCTTCGACCGTCCACTTCTGTTCACGATGGTCCTTCAATACTTGGGACATTTGGAGCTATTATAGGACCTGCTGGTGGAAGGTTTAGGAAGAACCGGTAAATAATGTTTATTGATTTCACTTTTACATCCATCCTCACGTTGATGAGACGTTCATAGATGACTGCAGAGGTAGGAGACTCTTCTAACAGACAATCAAATGTCAGCTCTTCTGCTGGACACGAGGCTGCGGATGACTGAACTTCTCATCCTTATTAAGAAAACTCAGATTCTTTACAATTTATAATGAAGGAGGAGATGCGGGGGAGGGGGAGCTGGAAATGGGAAATTCATATAAAATGTATACAAGGAGGCAGAATTCAGCTGAGATGCGGAATAGATTTCTGTCTGAAGCCCAGAAATGATTAGTCCTGGAGGAAAGCAAAGGAGGGAACAAGTCAATAGGAAAACGAAGAACATTACGGCTAGCGCTGCTATTATTATATTATTATCACTTATATTATTACTATTATTATTTTCTTATATTATTACTATTACTTATACTATAATTATTACTTATATTATTATTATTATTATTATTACTTATATTACTACTATTAATAATTTTTATGTTTCTATGATTTTTATTGCATTTTTCAACAATTTTTAGGTTGCAATAAAAAAAAACATCTACAGATTGCAGACAGATCAGCATTTATCACATTATTGTAAAATCTGCAAAACTGTGCAATGAAATAAAACCAATATGTACAAAGAAATAAAGCTAACAAGTCACAATGTGACAACATCAATAAGTGTAATTGCCATCGCTAGAAATTCATTTGATTAAATTAAATAGTGCCAAAAAAAAGTTTTAGATATGACAAAGAAATGCATGGAGGGATTTGAACCAGGCGTCGCACACAAGCTGAGAGCCGGTAATGACATCCGAGCCGCAGGCCGTTCATCGCTTGTGTAAAATGCATCATTTATGGGTGAAACGACTTAATCTCATTCCAGAATTGTATCTGATATTCCAGTATCTTGTCCCGACAATCTGATGAAGATTGTAAAGATTTGCCAGGCACAGCTTCGGGGTTAACGCCCATAGGTAATCAGTCTGCACCTGCTTCTATGTCTGTGAGACTGACTCCATCTTCCACCACTCAGGATGGCAGGCTTAGGAGTGGGAGAGCCTATCACAGCCTGGCCAGACGGAGCTAGCTCCCGCCCTCTGTCTATTTATACCTGCCTTTCCTGTTCCTCCTTGCTTGTGATTCTTCTCTGTTGGTTTCCTGGCCCTGCTGCAGATTCTTGTACTATTGTCCTTGCTTCATATTGACTCCGGCTTGCTGACTACTCTCCTGCTCTGCGTTTGGCACCTCGTACACTCCTGGTTCGACTCGGCTGGTTTACTACTCTCCTGCTCTGCGTTTGGCACCTCGTACTCTCCTGGTTTGACTCGGCTTGTTTACTTCTCTTGTTGCTCACGGTGTTGCCGTGGGCAACTGCCCCTTTCTCCCCCTAGCTCTGTGAACCCTTGTCTGTTTGTCTGTCGTGCACTTATTGAGCGTAGGGACCGTCGCCCAGTTGTACCCCGTCGCCTAGGGCGGGTCGTTGCAAGTAGGCAGGGACTGAGTGGTGGGTAGATTAGGGCTCACTTGTCTGTCTCCCCACCCCCGTCATTACAAAGATCTTCTGTCTTTAGTCAATAATCGATAGAAAATTATGGGCTTTCGATCGGCCCAAGGAAACTTCCGATATTATTTTCTGGAGTTCTAATAAAATACTGAGGTTTTTGGCCATGGCAGCACTTTGAAGGCGGAAATTTTGCCAATCCGAGAGATTTCAAACTTGGTCAGTGTTTGTGTTTCCATATGGATATCATTTAAGATGGGCTTATAATTGTATTGATAGACATATATATATGACGACATTAAGGTGATGCCAAAGTATTGGATGCCTTCAGACGGCCATTTAAATGGTGCCTTGGTTTTCAAAACATACAGGGAGTGTTATGGGAGGTTGAGTACCTGAGACTTCTGAGAATAATGCCAGAATTCCATATATGCCCAAATTGCTCAATTAGGTTTAAGGATTCTTCCATAGAATGCTCTGGGTCCGATAGTGTACATGAGTAGGGCATCGTCCGAAAGAGAAAGTACAAACACAATCACCAATTTCAATACCTTTCACAGTGTGGTCATGTCGTAGCGCTTGAGCTAAGGGTTCTACTGATTGAACAAAAATTAAAGGGGACAGTGGGAACCCCTGACCAGTCACGTTAGTAACAGAAAATTCCTCAGACAGGGAGCCATTGGCAAAAACTCTGACTGATGAGGATGAATATAGGGCTAGAATGGCGCTCAACATCTTACCACTAAGTCCCATGTGTCCAATATATGCGGTCACTCGCCTTCTCAGCGTCCAAAGACAACAAGACCAAAGTAGTCCCACGTGATTCCAGGCCATGTGGAGTGTCCAGCACCCGCCTTGTATTCTCAGGGACATCAGTACCATTTTGGAAATCCACTTGATCCTCTGTAACCAGGTCCGGTAAGAAAGGGTCGAGTCGTGCAGCTAAAACTTTAGCATTAATTTTCAGGTCAGAGTTAAGCAATGAGGTAGGGCGGAAATTCTTGGGTTCGTCAGTGGTTTTCCGTGGCTTAGTGAGCGGAACTATTAGGTCAGCCTGGTTTTCGTTAGGTAAGGACCATCGCCTTTTGATAAACACCTCATAATGGGATGTCAGTATGTGGGTGAATGATTTAGAATAGTTATTCGATAACCCGTCTGGGCCTGGAGATCAAGGGCAAGAAGTGAATGATCTTTGATATTTCTCGGCTCGTGATAGGAGATTTCAGAAATTCCAGGCGATTTGTGGAAAGTTTTACAATTGAATATTAGGATTAAATAACAATATACAAAATTTGGGGAGGAAAGGGATTTGTATTACAATTATAAAGAGTCGTAATATTCTTTAACTCTATTAGTGATATCTCGAGGGTTAAGCTGCTGGACATCTGGTAAATATGAGATTCCAGATTTAGTATGTTGGCATTTGAGACGGGGAGAGAACAGTTTCCGGCCTTGTCATTTTGGGAACAGTATCTACATTTGACCATTTTCAGTTTTTATGATAGGTGTGTAGGAGACAATTACACAACTGTTGGAAAAGCTTTTCTATTGGCTGTGGTCTTTGTGCGCCCTCATTAGGGAATTTCACGTCATAATGGGGTCCTCCATTTTGGATTCCCACATGGTGCGCCCATTGCTCCACTTCTTCTATAGAAGCATTGATAGGGGGAATCAGCTGAACAATGTCCGTGTGTAAAGACTGGCGTAAGTCCTTTAGCATGTCTTTTATAGTAGATCCAGTGACGGTTTTCTCAGAGGCAGGACATCAAAAAAGAGTCCGACAACTCTATTGGGGGGATTCTGCATTGCTCAGCTCGGATGAGAAGGATTCTGGGAGCTGCAGTCGTGTTTCATCAACTCCTAGAAATTAGAGAAGCCAGAGTGGAAGGCAGGTAAGTCTGGTCTGCGCCTTCCTCAGGTGCCTCATCTATATCAAGGAGCAGGGCAGCTAGAACACTATTTTTAGCTGCCGCCTTAATGCATGTCCTAGGGTTATTAACTGAGCTGCCTCTCCGTGGTGTTCCGGAGATCAGCTGGACGACTCTGACATACTGGAACCCGCTTTAGAACCGGCGTCAGCGCCAGCTTTTACCCGGGAAAGTGAGTATGGTGTTTTTTCTATTTTAGGGGGGATGCAAGTCCCCCGGTTGCCATGAAAACTCGTATCGGGCTCACTGATGCTTTCTAGGACAGTTTGCTTCCTAGGATGCTTTCTGACTCACCTGCATCCCGACCTAGACCTAGAGCACAGATGGGTCACTCTAAGTTTCGAGAAGGGGTAGACTCTAGTCTTGTCTGGGATAGTTAGGCTGGTATTCGCACAAGGCTTATACTTTTTGTGATTGACCTTGCGATTTTTGCCCTTGGGAGAGAGAAAACATGACTAATACTATCAGTACTACTACTATAATTACTACTATCATCCCTACTACTGTCATTACTACTACTATCATTACTACTACTATCATTACTACTATCATTACTACTACTATCATTACTACTATCATCCCTACTACTATCAGTACTACTACTATCATTACTACTACTATCATTACTACTATCATCCCTACTACTATCATTACTATTACTATCATTACTACTATCATTACTACTATCATCCCTACTACTATCATTACTACTACTATCATTACTACTACTATAATTACTACTATCATCCCTACTGCTATCAGTACTACTACTATCAGTACTACTACTATCATTACTACTATCATTACTATTACTATCATTACTACTATCATTACTACTATCATCCCTACTACTATCATCCCTACTACTATCATCCCTACTACTATCATCCCTACTACTATCATTACTATTACTATCAGTACTACTACTATCATTACTACTATCATTACTATTACTATCATTACTACTATCATTACTATTACTATCATTACTACTATCATTACTATTACTATCATTACTACTATCATTACTACTATCATCCCTACTACTATCATTACTAATACTATCATTACTACTATAATTACTACTATCATCCCTACTACTATCAGTACTACTACTATCATTACTACTAATATCATTACTATTATCAATAATACCATCATTACTACTACTACTATCATTACTACTACTATCATTACTATTATCATTACTACTATCATTACTATTGTCAATACTACTATCATTACTACTACTATCATTACTACTACTATCAGTACTACTATCATTACTACTACTATCATTACTACTACTATCAGTACTACTATCATTACTACTACTATCATTACTACTATCATCCCTACTACTATCAGTACTACTACTATCATTACTACTACTATCATTACTACTACTATCATTACTACTATCATTACTATTACTATCATTACTACTACTATCAGTACTACTATCATTACTACTACTATCATTACTACTATCATTACTACTATCATCCTTACTACTATCAGTACTACTACTATCATTACTACTACTATCATTACTATTATAAATACTACCATCATTACTACTACTATCAGTGCTACTACTATCAGTACTACTACTATCATTACTACTACTATCATTACTACTATCATTACTACTACTATCATTACTACTACTATCATTACTACTACTATCATTACTAATACTATCATTACTATTATCAATACTACTATCATTACTACTACTATAATTACTACTATCAGTACTACTACTATCATTACTACTACTACTATCATTACTATTATCAATACTACTATCATTACTACTACTATCATTACTACTATCAGTACTACTACTATCATTACTACTACTATCAGTACTACTACTATCATTATTACTACTACTATCATTACTATTATCAATACTACTATCATTACTACTACTATCATTACTACTATCAGTACTACTACTATCATTACTACTACTATAATTACTACTACTATCATTACTACTACTATCATTACTACTACTATCATTACTACTATCATTACTACTATCATTACTATTACTATCATTACTACTATCATTACTATTACTATCATTACTACTACTATCAGTACTACTATCATTACTACTACTATCATTACTACTATCATTACTACTATCATCCTTACTACTATCAGTACTACTACTATCATTACTACTACTATCATTACTATTATAAATACTACTATCATTACTACTACTATCAGTGCTACTACTATCAGTACTACTACTATCATTACTACTACTATCATTACTACTATCATTACTACTACTATCATTACTACTACTATCATTACTAATACTATCATTACTATTATCAATACTACTATCATTACTACTACTATAATTACTACTATCAGTACTACTACTATCATTACTACTACTACTATCATTACTATTATCAATACTACTATCATTACTACTACTATCATTACTACTATCAGTACTACTACTATCATTACTACTACTATCAGTACTACTACTATCATTACTACTACTACTACTATCATTACTATTATCAATACTACTATAATTACTACTACTATCATTACTACTATCAGTACTACTACTATCATTACTACTACTATAATTACTACTACTATCATTACTACTACTATCATTACTATTATCAATACTACTATCATTACTACTACTATCATTACTACTACTATCATTACTATTATCAGTACTACCATCATTACTACTACTATCAGTACTACTACTATCATTACTACTACTATCATTACTATTTTTTAGTGCTACCATTATTACTACTACTATCATTACTACTACTATCATTACTACTATCATTACAACTATCAGTACTACTACTATCATTACTACTACTATAATTACTACTACTATCATTACTACTACTATCATTACTATTATCAATACTACTATCATTATTACTATCATTACTTCTACTATCATTACTATTATCAGTACTACCATCATTACTACTACTACTATCAGTACTACTATCATTACTACTACTATCATTACTATTTTTTAGTACTACTACTATCATTACTACTACTATCATTACTACTACTATCATTAGTACTACTATAATTACTACTATCATCCCTACTGCTATCAGTACTACTACTATCAGTACTACTACTATCATTACTACTATCATTACTATTACTATCATTACTACTATCATTACTACTATCATCCCTACTACTATCATCCCTACTACTATCATCCCTACTACTATCATCCCTACTACTATCATTACTATTACTATCAGTACTACTACTATCATTACTACTATCATTACTATTACTATCATTACTACTATCATTATTACTATCATCCCTACTACTATCATTACTAATACTATCATTACTACTATAATTACTACTATCATCCCTACTACTATCATTACTACTACTATCATTACTACTAATATCATTACTATTATCAATACTACCATCATTACTACTACTATCAGTACTACTACTACTACTACTACTACTACTATCATTACTACTACTATCATTACTATTATCATTACTACTATCATTACTATTGTCAATACTACTATCATTATAACTACTATCAGTACTACTATCATTACTACTACTATCATTACTACTATCATCCCTACTACTATCAGTACTACTACTATCATTACTACTACTATCATTACTACTACTATCATTACTACTATCATTACTATTACTATCATTACTACTATCATTACTACTACTATCATTACTACTACTATCATTACTATTACTATCATTACTACTATCATTACTACTACTATCATTACTACTATAATTACTACTATCATCCTTACTACTATCAGTACTACTACTATCATTACTACTACTATCATTACTATTATAAATACTACCATCATTATTACTACTATCAGTGCTACTACTATCAGTACTACTACTATCATTACTACTACTATCATTACTACTATCAGTACTACTACTATCATTACTACTATATGAACAAAGGAACGGGGAGTGGGAAAAGTAGTGTGTTACATCAATGTTAAAAATAAAAAATACTTTATTGAATAATTATTAAAAACAATGTTAGATAAAAAAAATTTTTGACGTTGTGCCAAAGTCCCCTAGATTGGCACACTGAGACAATATTATGTCTAAATTAATTGCTTCGTTTTATTAAAGATATATGTGTCTAGCCTCCCCCTGTGTATGTGCGAGGAGGCTCTGCAATAGTCCCTGATCCAGAGATTAAAGTGTTAATTATTAGCAAATGGCTGTCCCCCTCAGTATCAATGACGAGACAGTCAACCTGCATATGACACTAAAGGTTCCTCCAACGGGCTGTAATTAAAGCCCTGCGGTGGAGAAATCCCTGCATCAATACAACCATATGGGTTGTATGTGCATGTGTCCCATGCAAGTAGACACGGCACAGCAGAGTTGAGACTGTTGCGTGCTAGCTAGTCCTCTATGTATAAGCTTGACATAGCAGAGCTGTAACTGCTCCGTGAGGACAACTCTGCAGGAGGAGTAACTGATCAGATAGTGTGCTCACACAGTGATCTCCAGTCCCACGTAACCATTAGTATTCTGCCTGTCAGGCAGTTGTATCACTAAATCGAGGTGTGTTTACTTTGTGCAGATAAGGCTGCCGAGGTCAGTCACATACACATGGGAAGGGTTGAGAGAAGGTGAGCCGCGATCAGCTGTTTGAGTGTATTCACAGCTCAAACATAGCTCGGCATAGCAGAGCTGTAACTGCTACGTGAGGACAATTCTACAGGAAGGAATAACTGATCAGCCACATTGACGGGCAGGCGGCCACACAGGTAGTGTGCCTCAGCAGTGATCTCCAGTCCCACGTAACCATTAGTATTCTGCCTGTCAGGCAGTTGTATCACTAAATCGAGGTGTGTTTACTTTGTGCAGATAAGGCTGCCGAAGTCAGTCACATACACATGGGAAGGGTTGAGAGAAGGTGAGCCGCGATCAGCTGTTTGAGTGTATTCACAGCTCAAACATAGCTCGGCATAGCAGAGTTGTAACTGCTACGTGAGGGCAATTCTACAGGAAAGAGTGTGTTCTCTTTGTGCAGACTATGCTGCCAGAGTCAGTCACATACACATGAGAAGGGTAGAGAGTAAGTGAGCCGCGATCAGCTGTTTGAGTGTATTCACAGCTCAAACATAGCTCGGCATAGCAGAGCTGTAACTTGCTATGTGAGAACAACTACAGGGAGGAATAACTGACGGGCAGGCGGCCACACAGGTAGTGTGCCTCAGCAATGATCTCCAATCCCACGTAACTGTAAGTGTTCTGCCTGTCAGGCAGTTATATTACTAGATCGAAGTTTGCTTTCTTTGTGCAGATCAGGCTGCCGAAGTCAGTCACATACACATGGGAAGGGCTGAGAGGAGGTGAGCCGCGGTCAGCTGTTTGAGTGTGCTCGCAACTCAAGCATAGCTCAGCTCCGTCCCTCCATGTATTGTGACCGAGTCTGCAGCCCAACATGCGGTATTGACGTGCTTAAGTCCCTGACCAGGGCAGATATTCTGCCAGATAAATGATTCAATCAAATTGTTATTTGAACAGTACGGAGCAATGTGTGACCATCTAACATTGTGATGATTTTAAAAGACACCCGACGCGCGTTTCGCCGGTACTTCCGGCTTCTTCCAGGGGTGGCGACCGCCAGAATCAGAGGCCAGATATGCTAAAAAGATCCCTGATTGACAGGGATGGTAACCAATCCAAACAGTTAAAGACTAGAAACAAAATAATGGTGCAATGTGATACTTCCGGCTCGTTCCAGGAATGTATCCATGTTAAGATAACACTGCCAAGGCTCAGGATGCATCAATTTATAACAAAAAGTTCAAATTGCAGTCATGTCAGGACATTGTGCTGCACATTTAAGTGCACATATAGCACTGTCCTGCAGAAACAAAAATATATAAATGTGAGTATAATAGTCATAGAGAAGGGAGGGGGAGGGGGAGGGGTAAATGTCCGTTCTAGAATAATGCCACTACACAGTCTGTGAGTACAGTCCATCAATAATTACACTGATGGATAGTAACTTGATGGAAATTAAATTAATGTCTCATCACAAAAATATGAGACAAGAAGATATAATTTAATATATTTGGTTGTATATGAAAACAGCTGTCAATGGGTACATTCACATAGAAAAAAGAACAAGTTCGTAGATACAATATGCTGTGTAGGCATTGATTACTCTATCAGTGTGCCAGAAGTAGAGATTTTAAATATCTAGCACGGTGAGCTGATAATCTAAGATCTTAATTAATATCATTCATCGTTAATAACAGGTTCAAAGAAAACATCCAAAATTAAAACTCTCGTTTATCCCAAACGGTTTCACGGAATTCATACGGAATATCCACTCACTTTCTCTCCTCAGAAGGGCCTCATCGAGGTTGCCCCCTCTAATACCCATATTGAGTTTACAAATGGCCCAACCTTTCAGAGTCTGCCATTCCAGATTGTGTCTCTCTTTAAAATGTTTGGCAATTGGAGTAGGCGTAAATATTTTCTTTTGGAGTGTACAGTCCCTCTCGGTTTTATCAAAGTTTATGATTGACCTGATATGTTCTCCAATACGGATTTTGAGTGCTCTGATCGTCTTGCCCACGTATCTCAAACCGCAGGGGCACTCCAGACAATACACAACTCCTTGGGAATTACAATTCATATGTTCTTTGATCTTATACAGTGCCCCAAATCCATCAGTAAATTGCTTGGTTGTGGTCAGTATTCTACATGCCCTACATAGCTTGCAGGGAAAAAACCCTGTATTCTGGACCCTCTGGGTACCGTCACCCCGCGTGAAATGGCTTGCCACCAAAATATTTGAAATAGTGGTTCCTTTGCGATATCCTGAAAGGGCCCTCTCTCCCAAAATCATATTTAAACTGGGATCCGATTTCAGTACGTGCCAGTGTTTGTTTAAAATCTGCATCATGCTATCCCAGTCTGCATGATAGTCAGTAATAAATCTTGGCTGTATAGGGATTTCAGAGGTTTTGGTAATTACATTGGTTCGTGTCTTTTTGGAAACGAGCAGTTCCTCGCGGTTAGTTCTAAGCGCTATGTTGTAGGCCTCTTTGATATTACGGTTAGAGTAGTGTCTCGCCTGCAGCCTAGCCCTCAATTCAACTGCTCGTTTCTTAAAATTAATAAAAGTTGAGCAATTGCGTCTCAATCTCAAGAACTCCCCTTTTGGTATTGCCCTAATTGTGTTTTTCGAGTGTGCACTTTCAGCAGCCAACAGGCTGTTGGTGGCAGTCACTTTCCTATAGAGATCCGTGTGGAGATTCCTCTCTGGATCTGTGTAGATGAGGACATCCAGAAATGGAATCGACTGTGAATTATAGTCAAGGGTCAATTTCAGATTGAAATCATTGTCATTCAATTTTCCAATGAGATTCTCCAAATCAGAGATAGGGCCCCCCCAAATGACGAATATATCGTCAATGAAACGCCTCCAGAGGCAGATGTTATCTGTCAAAATTTTAAACTCATCACAAAAAACAATTACCTCTTCCCACCAGCCAAGATATATGTTGGCAAATGTGGGGGCCACAGCTGCTCCCATCGCCGTGCCCCTAATTTGCAGGTAAAACCGCCCATCAAATAAGAAATAGTTCCGTGTAAGGATGAATCTCAGTGCTTTAAGAATAAAGTCCTTCCTCACGGGGTTCAGATTCTGATCTCTAGATAGAAAATAGTCTACCGCTGAACAACCTCTAGAGTGGTTGATGCTGGTATAAAGACTTTCCACGTCACAGGTTACCAAAATTTCATCTTGGTTAAGACTGATTCCATCCAACTCTTTCAATATTTGCATAGTGTCTCTGGTGTGGGAAGGTAAATTCGACACAATGTCACAGAGTTCGTTGTCGAGCCACTTGTTACATGTGAATACACTCAAACAGTTGATCGCGGCTCACTTACTCTCTACCCTTCTCATGTGTATGTGACTGACTCTGGCAGCATAGTCTGCACAAAGAGAACACACTCTTTCCTGTAGAATTGCCCTCACGTAGCAGTTACAGCTCTGCTATGCCGAGCTATGTTTGAGCTGTGAATACACTCAAACAGCTGATCGCGGCTCACCTCCTCTCAACCCTTCCCATGTGTATGTGACTGACTTCGGCAGCCTTATCTGCACAAAGTAAACACACCTCGATTTAGTGATACAACTGCCTGACAGGCAGAATACTAATGGTTACGTGGGACTGGAGATCACTGTGTGAGCACACTATCTGATCAGTTACTCCTCCTGCAGAGTTGTCCTCACGGAGCAGTTACAGCTCTGCTATGTCAAGCTTATACATAGAGGACTAGCTAGCACGCAACAGTCTCAACTCTGCTGTGCCGTGTCTACTTGCATGGGACACATGCACATACAACCCATATGGTTGTATTGATGCAGGGATTTCTCCACCGCAGGGCTTTAATTACAGCCCGTTGGAGGAACCTTTAGTGTCATATGCAGGTTGACTGTCTCGTCATTGATACTGAGGGGGACAGCCATTTGCTAATAATTAACACTTTAATCTCTGGATCAGGGACTATTGCAGAGCCTCCTCGCATATACACAGGGGGAGGCTAGACACATATATCTTTAATAAAACGAAGCAATTAATTTAGACATAATATTGTCTCAGTGTGCCAATCTAGGGGACTTTGGCACAACGTCAAAAATTTTTTCATCTAACATTGTTTTTAATAATTATTCAATAAAGTATTTTTTATTTTTAACATTGATGTAACACACTACTTTTCCCACTCCCCGTTCCTTTGTTCATATATCGATAATTGGTGGTGTACACCTAGTGTGAATTACTCCAACATATTATATATAAAATTGTAAGAGGGTAATACCTATCTAAATATATCATATCATTACTACTACTATCATTACTACTATCATTACTACTATCATTACTATTATCAATACTACTATTATTACTACTACTATCATTACTACTACTATCAGTACTACTATCATTACTACTACTAGCATTACTACTATCATTACTACTATCATTACTACTACTATCATTACTACTATCATTACTACTACTATCATTACTACTACTATCATTACTAATACTATCATTACTATTATCAATACTACTATCATTACTACTACTATAATTACTACTATCATCCCTACTACTATAATTACTACTACTATCAGTACTACTACTATAATTACTACTATCATCCCTACTACTATCAGTACTACTACTACTACTACTATAATTACTACTATCATCCCTACTACTATCATTACTACTACTATCAGTACTACTACTATCATTTCTACTATCATTACTATTACTATCATTACTACTATCATTACTACTATCATCCCTACTACTATCATTACTAATACTATCATTACTACTACTATAATTACTACTATCATACCTACTACTATCATTACTACTACTATCATTACTACTAATATCATTACTATTATCAATACTACCATCATTACTACTACTATCAGTACTACTACTATCAGTACTACTACTACTACTACTACTACTACTACTACTACTACTACTACTACTACTATCATTACTATTATCATTACTACTATCATTACTATTATCAATACTACTATCATTACTACTACTATCATTACTACTACTATCAGTACTACTATCATTACTACTACTATCATTACTACTATCATCCCTACTACTATCAGTACTACTACTATCATTACTACTATCATTACTATCATTACTACTACTATCATTACTACTACTATCATTACTACTATCATTACTACTATCATCCTTACTACTATCAGTACTACTATCATTACTACTACTATCATTACTACTATCATCCCTACTACTATCAGTACTACTACTATCATTACTACTACTATCATTACTACTACTATCATTACTACTACTATCATTACTACTATCATTACTACTATCATTACTATTACTATCATTACTACTATCATTACTATTACTATCATTACTACTACTATCAGTACTACTATCATTACTACTACTATCATTACTACTATCATTACTACTATCATCCTTACTACTATCAGTACTACTACTATCATTACTACTACGATCATTACTATTATAAATACTACTATCATTACTACTACTATCAGTGCTACTACTATCAGTACTACTACTATCATTACTACTACTATCATTACTACTATCATTACTACTACTATCATTACTACTACTATCATTACTACTACTATCATTACTAATACTATCATTACTATTATCAATACTACTATCATTACTACTACTATAATTACTACTATCAGTACTACTACTATCATTACTACTACTACTATCATTACTATTATCAATACTACTATCATTACTACTACTATCATTACTACTATCAGTACTACTACTATCATTACTACTACTACTACTATCATTACTATTATCAATACTACTATAATTACTACTACTATCATTACTACTATCAGTACTACTACTATCATTACTACTACTATAATTACTACTACTATCATTACTACTACTATCATTACTATTATCAATACTACTATCATTACTACTACTATCATTACTACTACTATCATTACTATTATCAGTACTACCATCATTACTACTACTATCAGTACTACTACTATCATTACTACTACTATCATTACTATTTTTTAGTGCTACCATTATTACTACTACTATCATTACTACTACTATCATTACTACTACTATCATTACTACTATCATTACAACTATCAGTACTACTACTATCATTACTACTACTATAATTACTACTACTATCATTACTACTACTATCATTACTATTATCAATACTACTATCATTATTACTATCATTACTTCTACTATCATTACTATTATCAGTACTACCATCATTACTACTACTACTATCAGTACTACTATCATTACTACTACTATCATTACTATTTTTTTAGTACTACCATTATTACTACTACTATCATTACTACTACTATCATTACTACTACTATCATTACTACTACTATCATTAGTACTACTATAATTACTACTATCATCCCTACTGCTATCAGTACTACTACTATCAGTACTACTACTATCATTACTACTATCATTACTATTACTATCATTACTACTATCATTACTACTATCATCCCTACTACTATCATCCCTACTACTATCATCCCTACTACTATCATCCCTACTACTATCATTACTATTACTATCAGTACTACTACTATCATTACTACTATCATTACTATTACTATCATTACTACTATCATTATTACTATCATCCCTACTACTATCATTACTAATACTATCATTACTACTATAATTACTACTATCATCCCTACTACTATCAGTACTACTACTATCATTACTACTACTATCATTACTACTAATATCATTACTATTATCAATACTACCATCATTACTACTACTATCAGTACTACTACTACTACTACTACTACTACTATCATTACTACTACTATCATTACTATTATCATTACTACTATCATTACTATTGTCAATACTACTATCATTACTACTACTATCAGTACTACTATCATTACTACTAATATCATTACTACTATCATCCCTACTACTATCAGTACTACTACTATCATTACTACTACTATCATTACTACTACTATCATTACTACTATCATTACTATTACTATCATTACTACTACTATCAGTACTACTATCATTACTACTACTATCATTACTACTATCATTACTACTATCATCCTTACTACTATCAGTACTACTACTATCATTACTACTACTATCATTACTAATATAAATACTACCATCATTACTACTACTATCAGTGCTACTACTATCAGTATTACTACTATCATTACTACTACTATCATTACTACTATCATTACTACTATCATTACTATTATCAATACTACTATCATTACTACTACTATCATTACTACTACTATCAGTACTACTATCATTACTACTACTAGCATTACTACTATCATTACTACTACTATCATTACTACTACTATCATTACTACTACTATCATTACTAATACTATCATTACTATTATCAATACTACTATCATTACTACTACTATAATTACTACTATCATCCCTACTACTATAATTACTACTACTATCAGTACTACTACTATAATTACTACTATCATCCCTACTACTATCAGTACTACTACTACTACTACTATAATTACTACTATCATCCCTACTACTATCATTACTACTACTATCAGTACTACTACTATCATTACTACTATCATTACTATTACTATCATTATTACTATCATTACTACTATCATCCCTACTACTATCATTACTAATACTATCATTACTACTACTATAATTACTACTATCATCCCTACTACTATCATTACTACTACTATCATTACTACTAATATCATTACTATTATCAATACTACCATCATTACTACTACTATCAGTACTACTACTATCAGTACTACTACTACTACTACTACTACTACTACTACTACTACTACTATCATTACTACTACTATCATTACTATTATCATTACTACTATCATTACTATTATCAATACTACTATCATTACTACTACTATCATTACTACTACTATCAGTACTACTATCATTACTACTACTATCATTACTACTATCATCCCTACTACTATCAGTACTACTACTATCATTACTACTATCATTACTATTACTATCATTACTACTACTATCATTACTACTACTATCATTACTACTATCATTACTACTATCATCCTTACTACTATCAGTACTACTATCATTACTACTACTATCATTACTACTATCATCCCTACTACTATCATTACTACTATCAGTACTACTACTATCATTACTACTACTATCATTACTACTACTATCATTACTACTATCATTACTACTATCATTACTATTACTATCATTACTACTATCATTACTATTACTATCATTACTACTGCTATCAGTACTACTATCATTACTACTACTATCATTACTACTATCATTACTACTATCATCCTTACTACTATCAGTACTACTACTATCATTACTACTACTATCATTACTATTATAAATACTACCATCATTACTACTACTATCAGTGCTACTACTATCAGTACTACTACTATCATTACTACTACTATCATTACTACTATCATTACTACTACTATCATTACTACTACTATCATTACTACTACTATCATTACTACTACTATCATTACTATTATCAATACTACTATCATTACTACTACTATAATTACTACTATCAGTACTACTACTATCATTACTACTACTACTATCATTACTATTATCAATACTACTATCATTACTACTACTATCATTACTACTATCAGTACTACTACTATCATTACTACTACTATCAGTACTACTACTATCATTATTACTACTACTATCATTACTATTATCAATACTACTATCATTACTACTACTATCATTACTACTATCAGTACTACTACTATCATTACTACTACTATAATTACTACTACTATCATTACTACTACTATCATTACTATTATCACTACTACTATCATTACTACTACTATCATTACTACTACTATCATTACTATTATCAGTACTACCATCATTACTACTACTATCATTACTACTACTATCATTACTACTACTATCATTACTATTTTTTTAGTGCTACCATTATTACTACTACTATCATTACTACTACTATCATTACTACTATCATTACTACTATCATTACTATTACTATCATTACTACTACTATCAGTACTACTATCATTACTACTACTATCATTACTACTATCATTACTACTATCATCCTTACTACTATCAGTACTACTACTATCATTACTACTACTATCATTACTATTATAAATACTACCATCATTACTACTACTATCAGTGCTACTACTATCAGTACTACTACTATCATTACTACTACTATCATTACTACTATCATTACTACTACTATCATTACTACTACTATCATTACTAATACTATCATTACTATTATCAATACTACTATCATTACTACTACTATAATTACTACGATCAGTACTACTACTATCATTACTACTACTACTATCATTACTATTATCAATACTACTATCATTACTACTACTATCATTACTACTATCAGTACTACTACTATCATTACTACTACTATCAGTACTACTACTATCATTACTACTACTACTACTATCATTACTATTATCAATACTACTATCATTACTACTACTATCATTACTACTATCAGTACTACTACTATCATTACTACTACTATAATTACTACTACTATCATTACTACTACTATCATTACTATTATCAATACTACTATCATTACTACTACTATCATTACTACTACTATCATTACTATTATCAGTACTACCATCATTACTACTACTATCAGTACTACTACTATCATTACTACTACTATCATTACTATTTTTTTAGTGCTACCATTATTACTACTACTATCATTACTACTACTATCATTACTACTATCATTACTACTATCAATACTACTATCATTACTACTACTATAATTACTACTATCAGTACTACTACTTTCATTACTATTATCAATACTACTATCATTACTACTATCAGTACTACTACTATCATTACTACTACTATAATTACTACTACTATCATTACTACTACTATCATTACTATTATCAATACTACTATCATTATTATAATGAATCCACTTAATGGTAATGTAAATGTCGTTCACTGAATAGATAGATTAACTGCCTGATTAGAACGATTAAAATTGAATTTTATTAGTATAATATAAAATATGGCTCATATAGCCCAATTGTAACATATATTCAGGCTCAGGCAAGGTAGTCAGGGATAGGAGGTGGTGAGACTCTCCTCTTATAGTATACAGCCCTGACAGCAACTTGCTGAGTGAAAATAATACCAGCCCACCGGGCTCACAGCAAGTGGTCAGAGAAAAAGAGTTAGTCTTGTTAACAGACTAATCTTGGACAATTCTCGGATCCACCGCTGCATTAATTGAGGACAACCCTACGCGTTTCAGTGTCACTGGTAGGTGTGACACATCATCAGGGATTGTAGAAGTTGATGCCGGTTAAGCACAATTTTGTGCTAACATTTGTTTCTCCCGGCTCGTGCACGACTCTAATACAAATGGCCGCACACGAGCCGGCGAGACTGGGAGCATATGAAGGGCTAGAGCCCTCCCCCTGCACTGACGAGGCTGTCAGCCCACCACCAATCAGACAAAGACACGTCACAGCAGTGACGTATCCGGACTGTGGCGAGCCTCCAAAACAGCCCAGCCAATCAGGCTGAAGTGTGACGATAAAGCGTCCTTCGTAACCCTGGAGACCTGAAGCGGATACACACAGATTACGGGACAGACATGTAATGGGTAAAGATGCTAAAGATTCGTAATATCGCGATGATCAGCAGACCATCCTAAATACTCCTGTCGGATAGACCTCATAATAATACATACTGGGGCCAAGGATAGAATTCTAGCCCTTTTTGGCCAACATAACCCTCAAAGAGTGAAATGCTGACAGAAAGTAGTAGGTATAATTTAGGGCCGCCATTAATTCAAATAGACACCGTTTAGGTTGTACACAGACGCCCCTTATTCAATAAAACATCATGTCACATATTCAATGAGTCAGTTAGAGAAGGATGATGACACTATACGGATCATTGGTACTTACGACTCTGCCAATAAGGAGGTTAGAGAAATCCTGCAGAGATTTTGGGGAATTTTGCAAGCTGACCCTGACGTCGGTAATTTGGTAGGGGACTCTCCCTTTATAACATACAAAAGAGGGCGCAATATAAAAGATCATCTTGTGCATAGCCACATGAGCACACAAAACAAACCAAACACCTGGTTGGACAGGGGGTTCAATGGGAGTTACAGATGTGGCTCTTGTAAGGCATGCGACTCGATTTTTTGCAGTAAAAATTTCAAAAGCACCAAGACTGGCAGGGTGTTTGACAACAGATCCTATATTAACTGTAAGACCAAAGGTGTAGTCTATCTGATCACATGTGGCTGCCAATTACAGTATATAGGCAAAACGAAGAGAGAATTTAGAAGGAGGATTAGGGACCACATTGGGGATATAAGGAGAAAGGAAGATACTCCGGTGTCGCGGCATGTATGGGAATGCCATAATGGTGACTCCTTGATATTGAAATTTCAAGGGATTGAACATGTTAAACCTTTGGCGAGAGGTGGTGATCATGATAAGAAGATCTTACAAAAAGAAGCGCAGTGGATCTTTCGTATGCAAACTATGAGTCCCGCCGGTTTAAATGAAAAGATCTCATATGCATGCTTTCTGTGAGCATAATATCAAAGTAATCTATTTCTTTACTTTTTCCCCCCATGTGGGTGGTGGTATTGGGGCCCAACTATGCACCTGACCTCCTCTAATAGTATTATCTGTGTTTGTTCACATGAAACTACTGTTGACCCCTGTTCACACTGTTAGAGGGCTCATATGCGGTTTCTTCTCTAACTGACTCATTGAATATGTGACATGATGTTTTATTGAATAAGGGGCGTCTGTGTACAACCTAAACGGTGTCTATTTGAATTAATGGCGGCCCTAAATTATACCTACTACTTTCTGTCAGCATTTCACTCTTTGAGGGTTATGTTGGCCAAAAAGGGCTAGAATTCTATCCTTGGCCCCAGTATGTATTATTATGAGGTCTATCCGACAGGAGTATTTAGGATGGTCTGCTGATCATCGCGATATTACGAATCTTTAGCATCTTTACCCATTACATGTCTGTCCCGTAATCTGTGTGTATCCGCTTCAGGTCTCCAGGGTTACGAAGGACGCTTTATCGTCACACTTCAGCCTGATTGGCTGGGCTGTTTTGGAGGCTCGCCACAGTCCGGATACGTCACTGCTGTGACGTGTCTTTGTCTGATTGGTGGTGGGCTGACAGCCTCGTCAGTGCAGGGGGAGGGCTCTAGCCCTTCATATGCTCCCAGTCTCGCCGGCTCGTGTGCGGCCATTTGTATTAGAGTCGTGCACGAGCCGGGAGAAACAAATGTTAGCACAAAATTGTGCTTAACCGGCATCAACTTCTACAATCCCTGATGATGTGTCACACCTACCAGTGACACTGAAACGCGTAGGGTTGTCCTCAATTAATGCAGCGGTGGATCCGAGAATTGTCCAAGATTAGTCTGTTAACAAGACTAACTCTTTTTCTCTGACCACTTGCTGTGAGCCCGGTGGGCTGGTATTATTTTCACTCAGCAAGTTGCTGTCAGGGCTGTATACTATAAGAGGAGAGTCTCACCACCTCCTATCCCTGACTACCTTGCCTGAGCCTGAATATATGTTACAATTGGGCTATATGAGCCATATTTTATATTATACTAATAAAATTCAATTTTAATCGTTCTACTATCATTATTACTATCATTACTTCTACTATCATTACTATTATCAGTACTACCATCATTACTACTACTACTATCAGTACTACTATCATTACTACTACTATCATTACTATTTTTTTAGTACTACCATTATTACTACTACTATCATTACTACTACTATCATTACTACTACTATCATTACTATTATCAATACTACTATCATTACTACTACTATAATTACTACTATCAGTACTACTACTATCATTACTATTATCAATACTACTATCATTACTACTATCAGTACTACTACTATCATTACTACTACTATAATTACTACTACTATCATTACTACTACTATCATTACTATTATCAATACTACTATCATTACTACTATCATTACTACTACTATCATTACTACTATCATTACTTCTACTATCATTACTATTATCAATACTACTATCATTACTACTACTATAATTACTACTATCATTACTACTATCAGTACTACTACTATCATTACTACTACTACTATCATTACTATTATCAATACTACTATCATTACTACTATCAGTACTACTACTATAATTACTACTACTATCATTACTACTACTATCATTACTATTATCAATACTACTATCATTATTACTATCATTACTACTACTATCAGTACTACTACTACTACTACTACTACTATCATTACTATTATCAATATTACTATCATTACTACTATCAGTACTATTATCACTATTACTACTATCATTACTATTATCACTATTACTACTATCATTACTACTACTATAATTACTACTACTATCATTACTACTATCATTACTATTATCAATACTACTATCATTATTACTATCATTACTACTACTATCATTACTATTATCAATACTACTACTATCATTACTACTATCATTACTACTATCATCCCTACTACTATCAGTACTACTACTATCATTACTACTACTATCATTACTACTACTATCATTACTATCATTACTATTACTATCATTACTACTAATATCATTACTACTATCATTACTACTACTATCATTAATACTATCATTACTACTAATATCATTACTACTATCATTACTATTAACATTACTACTATCATTACTACTACTATCATTACTACTACTATCAGTACTACTATCATTACTACTACTATCATTACTACTATCATTACTACTATCATCCCTACTGCTATCAGTACTACTACTATCATTACTACTACTATCATTACTACTATCATTACTACTATCATTACTATTACTATCATTACTACTATCATTACTATTACTATCATTACTACTACTATCAGTACTACTATCATTACTACTACTATCATTACTACTATCATTACTACTATCATCCCTACTACTATCATTACTACTACTATCATTACTATTATCAATACTAAAATCATTACTACTACTATCATTACTACTACTATCATTACTACTATCATTACTACTATCATTACTATTATCAATACTACTATCATTACTACTACTATCAGTACTACTATCATTACTACTACTATCATTACTACTATCATTACTACTACTATAATTACTACTATCAGTACTACTACTATCATTACTACTACTTCTATCATTACTATTATCAATACTACTATCATTACTACTACTATCATTACTATTATCAATACTACTATCATTACTACTACTATCATTACTACTACTATCATTACTATTATCAGTACTACCATCATTACTACTACTATCAGTACTACTACTATCATTACTACTACTACTATCATTACTATTATCAATACTACTATCATTACTACTATCAGTACTACTACTATCATTACTACTACTATAATTACTACTACTATCATTACTACTACTATCATTACTACTACTATCATTACTACTACTATCATTACTATTATCAATACTACTATCATTACTACTACTATCATTACTACTACTATCATTACTATTATCAGTACTACCATCATTACTACTACTATCATTACTACTACTATCATTACTATTATCAGTACTACCATCATTACTACTACTATCAGTACTACTGCTATCATTACTACTACTATCATTACTATTATCAGTACTACCATTATTACTACTACTGTCATTACTACTATTATCATTACTACTATCAAAACTACTACTATCAGTACTACTATCATTACTACTACTACTATCATTACTACTACTATCATTACTATTATCAATACTACTATCATTACTACTACTATCATTACTATTATCAATACTACTATCATTACTACTACTATCATTACTACTACTATCATTACTATTATCAGTACTACCATCATTACTACTACTATCAGTACTACTACTATCATTACTACTACTACTATCATTACTATTATCAATACTACTATCATTACTACTATCAGTACTACTACTATCATTACTACTACTATAATTACTACTACTATCATTACTACTACTATCATTACTACTACTATCATTACTACTACTATCATTACTATTATCAATACTACTATCATTACTACTACTATCATTACTACTACTATCATTACTATTATCAGTACTACCATCATTACTACTACTATCATTACTACTACTATCATTACTATTATCAGTACTACCATCATTACTACTACTATCAGTACTACTGCTATCATTACTACTACTATCATTACTATTATCAGTACTACCATTATTACTACTACTGTCATTACTACTATTATCATTACTACTATCAAAACTACTACTATCAGTACTACTATCATTACTACTACTACTATCATTACTACTACTATCATTACTATTATCAATACTACTATCATTACTACTACTATCATTACTATTATCAATACTACTATCATTACTACTACTATAATTACTACTATCATTACTACTACTATCAGTACTACTACTATTATTACTATTATCAATACTACTATCATTACTACTATCAGTACTACTACTATCATTACTACTACTATAATTACTACTACTATCATTACTACTACTATCATTACTATTATCAATACTACTATTATTATTACTATTATTACTACTACTATCATTACTATTATCAATACTACTATCATTACTACTATCAGTACTACTACTATCATTACTACTACTATTATTACTACTACTATCATTAGTACTACTATCATTACTATTATCAATACTACTATCCTTACTACTATCATTACTACTACTATCATTACTACTATCATTACTACTACTACTATCATTACTATTATCAATACTACTATCATTACTACTACTATAATTACTACTATCATTACTACTATCAGTACTACTACTATCATTACTACTACTACTATCATTACTATTATCAATACTACTATCATTACTACTATCAGTACTACTACTATCATTACTACTACTATAATTACTACTACTATCATTACTACTACTGTCATTACTATTATCATTACTACTACTATCATTACTATTACTATCATTACTACTACTATCATTACTATTACTATCAATACTACTATCATCACTGCTACTATCATTACTACTTTCATTACTACTACTATCATTACTACTATCATTACTACTACTATCATTACTACTATCATTTCTACTATCAGTACTACTATCATAAATACTGCTGCTACTACTACAACTACTACTACTCCTACTACTACTACTACTACTACTGTCATTACTATTATCATTACTGTGATCATTACTACTATCATTACTACTATCATCCCTACTACTATCAGTACTACTACTATCATTACTACTACTATCATTACTACTACTATCATTACTACTACTATCATTACTACTATCATTACAACTACTATCATTATTACTATCATAACTACTACTATCATTACTACTATCTTTACTACTACTGTCATTACTACTACTATCATTACTATTATCATTACTGCTATCATTACTACTATTATTACTACTACTATCATTACTACTACTATCATAACTACTACTATCCTAACTACTACTATCATTACTACTACTATCATTACTACTACTATCATTACTACTACTATCATAACTACTATCATAACTACTACTATCATTACTACTACTATCATTACTACTACTATCATTACTACTATCATTACTACTACTATCATTACTATTATCATTACTATTACTAACATTACTACTATCATTACTACTATCATCCCTACTACTATCATTACTAATACTATCATTACTACTATCATCACTGCTACTATCATTACTACTACTATCATTACTACTATCATTACTATTATCAATACTACTATCATTACTACTACTATCATTACTACTATCATTACTACTACTATCATTACTACTATCATTACTACTACTGTCATTACTATTATCATTACTACTATCGTTACTACTACTATCATTACTACTACTATCATTACTACTACTATCATTACTATTATCAATACTACTATCATTATTACTATCATTACTACTACTATCAGTACTACTACTACTACTACTACTACTACTACTACTACTACTACTACTACTACTATCATTACTATTATCAATACTACTATCAGTACTATTATCACTATTACTACTATCATTACTATTATCACTATTACTACTATCATTACTACTACTATAATTACTACTACTATCATTACTACTACTATCATTACTATTATCAATACTACTATCATTATTACTATCATTACTACTACTATCATTACTATTATCAATACTACTATCATTACTACTACTATCATTACTACTAATATCATTACTACTATCATTACTATTATCATTACCATTAACATTACTGCTATCATTACTACTACTATCATTACTATTATGAGTACTACCATCATTACTACTACTATCAGTACTACTACTATCATTACTTCTATCATTACTACTACTATCATTACTACTACTATCATTACTATTATCATTACTATTACTATCATTACTACTACTATCATTACTATTACTATCAATACTACTATCATTACTGCTACTATCATTACTACTACTATCATTACTTCTATCATTACTACTACTATAATTACTACTACTATCATTACTATTATCATTACTACTATCATTACTTCTATCATTACTACTACTATAATTACTACTACTATCATTACTACTACTGTCATTACTATTATCATTACTGCGATCATTACTGCTATCATTACTACTATCATTACTACTACTGTCATTACTATTATCATTACTACTATCATTACTATTACTATCATTACTACTACTATCATTACTATTACTATCAATACTACTATCATCACTGCTACTATCATTACTACTTTCATTACTACTACGATCATTACTACTATCATTACTACTACTATCATTATTACTATTATCATTACTACTATTATCATTACTACTACTATCATTACTACTAAAATCATTACTACTATTATTACTACTACTATCATTACTACTATCATTTCTACTATCAGTACTACTATCATAAATACTGCTACTACTACAACTACTACTACTATAATTACTACTACTATCATTACTATTATCATTACTACTACTATCATTACTACTACTATCATTACTAATACTATCATTACTATTATCATTACTACTACTATCATTACTACTACTATCATTACTACTATCATTACTACTACTATCATAACTACTACTATCATTACTACTATCTTTACTACTACTGTCATTACTACTACTATCATTACTATTATCATTACTGCTATCATTACTACTATTATTACTACTACTATCATTACTACTACTATCATAACTACTATCATAACTACTACTATCCTAACTACTACTATCATTACTACTACTATCATTACTACTACTATCATAACTACTATCATTACTACTACTATCATTACTACTACTATCATTACTACTATCATTACTACTATCATTACTACTACTATCATTACTACTATCATTACTACTATCATTACTACTATCATTACTACTACTATCATTACTACTATCATTACTACTACTATCATTACTACTATCATTACTACTACTATCATAACTACTATCATAACTACTACTATCATTACTACTACTATCATTACTACTACTATCATTACTACTATCATTACTACTATCATTACTACTACTATCATTACTACTATCATTACTATTATCAATACTACTATCATTACTACTACTGTCATTACTATTATCATTACTACTACTATCATTACTACTACTATCATTACTACTATCATTACTACTACTATCATAACTACTACTATCATTACTACTATCTTTACTACTACTGTCATTACTACTACTATCATTACTATTATCATTACTGCTATCATTACTACTATTATTACTACTATCATTACTACTACTATCATAACTACTATCATAACTACTACTATCCTAACTACTACTATCATTACTACAACTATCATTACTACTACTATCATAACTACTACTATCATTACTACTACTATCATTACTACTACTATCATTACTACTATCATTACTACTACTATCATTACTACTACTATCATTACTACTATCAGTACTACTACTATCATTACTACTATCATTACTACTACTGTCATTACTATTATCATTACTACTATCGTTACTACTACTATCATTACTACTACTATCATTACTACTACTATTATTACTACTATCATTACTACTACTATCATTACTACTACTATTATTACTACTATCATAACTACTAATATCATTACTATTACTATCATTACTACTACAACTATCATTACTACTATCATTACTACTACTATAATTAATACTTTTATCAGTACTACTACTATCATTACTAATGCTATCATTACTACTATGTGTATGGTATATGTATGGTATGTATCTGAATTTTTTTTTCTATGCCCGTGCTCTGTGTTACTTTCATATTCCTTTTACGTGTTTCTTCTTTTGAGTTCTAACCAGTTTTTAGCTAATTAAGATTTATAAAGGAAATCTCAGTCACCAATACAGCGGTGTAATGGTCATACGAGTGTGACCCCTGACCCGGCCCTGGATGAATGGATGTGAAGCCCCTATAATGAGGTCAAATGCTGCATTTGAGGCCCCGTAATGTGTCAGGTTGACCATTACTTAACCAGTAGATGGTTCCCCCCTATCTCCTACATATTTATAGTGGACACTCCCCATAACTTGATATCTGGAAGGGTCCGATTATCTTAGGTCTCCATGAGATCAGAAAGTTCCTGAGTAAAGTTTTTGAGGTTTGTCAATTTCCATCTGAAGCAGAACATGAAGAAACGTTTCGATGTGGAGGCCTGCACCCCGCCACGACACTAAAGTCATTTCTAGAATGTTCCTTGTGCCTAATAAGCTTCTCGTCCTTGAACATATTTTCCCCTTCGGTACAGAATTCATTAGTCAGCAGTTCCCATTAGGCCGCCATTACCTGAGTCATCAGCCTGAGCCGGATGAGATATTTACTCACTGAGCAATAATCAGAAATGAGCCGCAGCTTCAGGAATTCTCATTTCTGCTCTTCACAGGAAATTGTCTCCATGATGTCAGTGAACGATCTCCGAGGCCGGCAATGACTCCCGGAGGAGTGGGACACAAACAAACCGGGTGACCACAAAGACAATCATCTACAGGCCGTTTAACCCAATGAGTGCGGAGCTCAATGTCTCCAGCCAGCGGAACCAGAACAGCAGAGAAGAAATAGAAATGTATCTCCCCGAGCCAGAAATCTATCTATCTCATATCTATCTATCTATCTATCTATCTATCTATCTATCTATCTATCTATCTATCTATCTATCTATCTATCATCTATCTATCTATCTATCTATCTATCTATCTATCTATCTATCTATCTATCTATCTATCTATCTATCTAGTCTGTGATGTTAGATGGGATGAGCTGTTCCTTATGTCTGTTACTTATATAATACACAGAGTTGATCACATAAACAGATGGAATATATTGGCGCGGCGCTTTATTCTGACACTTGTGAGCGTGAAATAAATAATAAAACACGGAGAGAAAGGAGATGAGAAGCTGGAAGTTTAACCCTCCCCGGAGTCAGAGGAGTAGACTGCTGAATGTCTATAGGACGGCTCTCAGGCAGCATGTGCAGGGACATTAGATTGTAAGCTCTTCAGGGCAGGAATCTGTTTCTTTGCTCAGCAGCTCTTTTTTTAACCCTTAAATTACGGCGGTGCATAGAATACAGGATGAAGCACTTCCAGTTATGGACATATCATAGAAAAGACGCGTCCACATTCACATGGTCCCCTTCCTCACATGGACCTGCGGTTTTCCTGCCCTTGATGGGCTCATCAGCAGCTGTGGTGTCCCAAACAATTGTCAGGCTGTCCTTAGGGTTGTCCTGTAGGACTCTGTATTCTTATCACGGATGTAATGACCGGAGGGTAGGGAAACGGACAAGTGAGCCCTAATCTACCCGCCCCTCTGTCCCTGCCTACTTGCAACGACCCGCCCTAGGCAACGGGGTACAACTGGGCGGCGGTCCCTGCACTCAGTAAGTGCACGACGAACATACAAGGGAATACAAGCAAGGGAAAGGGGCAGTTGCCCACGGCAACACCGTGAGCAACCAGAGTGGTGAACGAGCCGAGTCAAGCCAGGGGTGTGCGAGGTACCAAACGAAGAGCAGAAGAGTAGTCAGTAAGCCAGGGTCTGTATGGAGCAGGAACAAAATAGAAGGAGCTGTAGCTGGGCCAGGAAACCACACGAAAAAGAATCACAAGCACTGGAGGAACAGGAAAGGCAGGCTTAAATAGACAGAGGGCGGGAGCTAGGTGAGTCTGGCCAGGTTGCGATAGGCTCTCCCACTCCTAAGCCTGCCAGCCTGAGTGGTGGAAGATGGAGTCAGTCTCAGGGATGTAGATTCAGGTGCTGACTGATTAATTAAGGGAGTTAACCCCGAAGCTGTGCCTGGCAGATCCTTTACAACGGACATGCAAGAGTTCCCCCATAAGCAGTGCCAGTGTGCCCCCATAATAAGTATCTGCCAAAGGGTTTGCCCGATAAACAGTAAAAGCCAGAGAGTGGCAACCAAAGGATAACGAGAGGGTGAATAGGTATAGAGAGAGAGAGAGAGAGAGTGATCTTATCAGCAATTTCAGCTAGAGAATTACCCCATAACTAGTATCTGTCATAGAGTGCTCACATGAATAGTATCACCAGAGAGTGCTCACATGACTAGTATCCCCAAAGAGTGCTCACATGAATACTAACACCAGAGAGTGCTCACATGAATAGTATCACCAGAGAGCGCCCACATGAATAGTATCACCAGAGAGTGCCCACATGAATAGTATCACCAGAGAGTGCTCACATGAATAATATCACCAGAGAGTGCTCACATGAATAATATTACCAGAGAGTGCCCACATGAATAGTATCACCAGAGAGTGCTCACATGAATACTAACACCAGAGAGTGATCACATGAATAGTATCACCATGGAGTGCTCACATGAATAGTAACACCAGAGAGTGCTCACATGAATAGTATCACCAGAGAGAGCTCACATGAATAGTATCACCAGAGAGTGCTCACAGGAATCGTATCACCAGAGAGTGCTCACATGAATAATATCACCAGAGAGAGCTCACATGAATATTATCACCAGAGAGAGCCCACATGAATAGTATCACCAGAGAGTGCCCACATGAATAATATAACCAGACAGTGCTCACATGAATAGTATCACCAGAGAGTGCCGACATGAATAATATCACCAGAGAGTGCTCACATGAATAGTATCAACAGAGAGTGATCACATGAATAGTATCACCAGAGAGTGCTCACATGAATAGTATCACCAGAGAATGCTCATATGAATAGTATCAACAGAGAGTGATCACATGAATTGTAACACCAGAGAGTGCTCACATGAATACTAACTCCAGAGAGTGCTCACATGAATAGTATTACCAGAGAGTGTTCACATGAATAGTATCACCAGAGAGTGCTCACATGAATAGTATCACCAGAGAGTGCTCACATGAATACTAACACCAGAGAGTGATCACATGAATAGTATCACCACGGAGTGCTCACATGAATAGTAACACCAGAGAGTGCTCACATGAATAGTATCACCAGAGAGAGCTCACATGAATAGTATCACCAGAGAGTGCTCACAGGAATCGTATCACCAGAGAGTGCTCACATGAATAATATCACCAGAGAGAGCTCACATGAATATTATCACCAGAGAGAGCCCACATGAATAGTATCACCAGAGAGTGCCCACATGAATAATATAACCAGACAGTGCTCACATGAATAGTATCACCAGAGAGTGCCGACATGAATAATATCACCAGAGAGTGCTCACATGAATAGTATCAACAGAGAGTGATCACATGAATAGTATCACCAGAGAGTGCTCACATGAATAGTATCACCAGAGAGTGCCCACATGAATAATATCACCAGAGAGTGCTCACATGAATAGTATCAACAGAGAGTGATCACATGAATTGTAACACCAGAGAGTGCTCACATGAATACTAACTCCAGAGAGTGCTCACATGAATAGTATCACCAGAGAGTGCTCACATGAATACTAACACCAGAGAATGCTCATATGAATAGTATCACCAGAGAGTGCTCACATGAATAGTATCACCAGAGAGAGCTCACATGAATATTATCACCAGAGAGAGCACACATGAATAGTATCACCAGAGAGTGCTCACATGACTAGTATCACCAGAGAGTGCTCACATGAATAGTATCACCAGAGAGTGCTCACATGAATACTAACTCCAGAGAGTGCTCACATGAATAGTATCACCAGAGAGTGCTCACATGACTAGTATCACCAGAGAGTGCTCACATGAATAATATCACCAGGGAGTGTTCACATGAATAGTAATACCAGAGAGTGATCACATGAATAGTATCACCAGAGAGTGCTCACATGAATAGTATCACCAGAGAATGCTCATATGAATAGTATCACCAGAGAGTGCCCACATATGAATAGTATCACCAGAGAGTGCCCAAATAAATAGTATCACCAGAGAGTGCCCACATAAATAGTATCACCAGAGAGTGCTCACATGAATAGTATCACCAGAGAGAGCTCACATGAATATTATCACCAGAGAGAGCCCACATGAATAGTATCACCAGAGAATGCCCACATGAATAATATCACCAGAGAGTGCTCACATGAATAGTATCACCAGAGAGTGCTCACATGAATAGTATCACCAGAGAGTGCTCACATAAATAGTATCACCAGAGAGAGCTCACATGAATAGTATCACCAGAGAGTGCTCACATGAATAGTATCACCAGAGAGTGCTCACATAAATAGTATCACCAGAGAGAGCTCACATGAATAGTATCACCAGAGAGAGCTCACATGAATAGTATCACCAGAGAGTGCCCACATGAATAGTATCACCAGAGAGTGATCACATGAACAGTATCACCAGAGAGTGCTCACATGAATAGTATCACCAGAGAGAGCTCACATGAATAGTATCACAAGAGAGTGCCCACATGAATAATATCACCAGAGAGTGCTCACATGAATAATATCACCAGAGAGTGCCCACATGAATAGTATCACCAGAGAGTGCCCACATGAATAGTATCAGCAGAGAGTGCTCTAATGAATACTAACACCAGAGAGTGCTCACATGAATAGTATCACCAGAGAGTGCTCACATGAATAGTATCACTAGAGAGTGCCCACATGAATACTAACACCAGAGAGTGCTCACATGAAGAGTAACACCAGAGAGTTCTCACATGAATACAAACACCAGAGAGTGCTCACATGAATAGTATCACCAGAGAGTGCTCACATGACTACTATCACCAGAGAGTGCTCACATGAATAATATCACCAGGGAGTGTTCACATGAATAGTATCACCAGAGAGTGCTCAGATGAATAATATCACCAGAGAGTGCTCACATGAATAGTAACACCAGAGAGTGCTCACAATAATGGTATCACCAGAGAGTGCTCACATGAATAATATCACCAGAGAGTGCTCACATGAATAATATCACCAGAGAGTGCCCACATGAAAAGTATCACCAGAGAGTGCTCACATGAATAATACCACCAGAGAGTGCTCACATGAATAATATCACCAGAGAGTGCTCACATGAATACTAAGTCCAGAGAGTGCTCAGATGAATAGTATCACCAGAGAGTGCTCACATGACTAGTATCACCAGAGAGTGCTCACATGAATAGTCTCACCAGAGAGTGCTCATATGAATAGTATCACCAGAGAGTGCTCACATGAATAGTATCACCAGAGAAAGACCACATGAATAGTATCACCAGAGAGTGGCCGCATGAATAGTTTCACCAGAGAGTGCTCACAAAAATAGTATCACCAGAAAGTGCTCACATAAATAGTATCTTCAGAGAATGCTCACATGAATGACATCACCAGAGAATGCTCACATGAATAATATCACCAGAGAGTGCTCACATGAATAGTTTTACCAGAGAGTGCTCACATGAATAGTATCACCAGAGAGTGCCCACATAAATAGTATCACCAGAGAGTGCTCAGATGAATAATATCACCAGAGAGTGCTCACATGAATACTAACACCAGAGAGTGCTCAGATGAATAATATCACCAGAGAGTGCTCACATGAATACTAACACCAGAGAGTGCTCAGATGAATAATATCACCAGAGAGTGCTCACATGAATACTAACACCAGAGAGTGCTCACATGAATAGTATCACCAGAGAGTGCTCACATGACTAGTATCACCAGAGAGTGCTCACATGAATAATATCACCAGGGAGCGTTCACATGAATAGTATCACCAGAGAGTGCTCACATGAATAGTATCACCAGAGAGTGCTCACTTGAATAGTATCACCAGAGAGTGCCCACATGAATAGTATCACCAGAGAGTGCTCTCATGAATACTAACACCAGAGAGTGCTCATATGAATAGTATCACCAGAGAAGGCTCACATGAATAATATCACCAGAGAGTTCTCACATGAATACTAACACCAGAGAGTGCTCACATGAATAGTATAACCAGAGAGTGCTCACATGAATAGTATCACCAGAGAGTGCCCACATGAATACTAACACCAGAGAGTGTTCACATGAATAGTATCACCAGAGAGTGCCCACATGAATAATATCACCAGAGATTGCTCACATGAATAGTATCACCAGAGAGTGCTCACATGAATAATATCACCAGAGAGTGCTCACATGAATAGTATCAACAGAGAGTGATCACATGAATAGTAACACCAGAGAGTGCTCACATGAATAGTATCACCAGAGAATGCTCATATGAATAGTATCACCAGAGAGTGCCCACATATGAATAGTATCACCAGAGAGTGCCCACATAAATAGTATCACCAGAGAGTGCCCACATGAATAATATCACCAGAGAGTGCTCACATGAATAGTATCACCAGAGAGTGCTCACATGAATAATATCACCAGAGAGTGCTCATATGAATAGTATCAACAGAGAGTGATCACATGAATAGTAACACCAGAGAGTGCTCACATGAATAGTATCACCAGAGAATGCTCATATGAATAGTATCACCAGAGAGTGCCCACATATGAATAGTATCACCAGAGAGTGCCCACATAAATATTATCACCAGAGAGAGCTCACATGAATAGTATCACCAGAGAGTGCTCACATGAATAGTATCACCAGAGAGTGCCCCCATGAATAGTATCACCAGAAAGTGATCACATGAATAGTATCACCAGAGAGTGCTCACATGAATAGTATCACCAGAGAGAGCTCACATGAATAGTATCACCAGAGAGTGCTCAGATGAATAATATCACCAGAGAGTGCTCACATGCATACTAACACCAGAGAGTGCTCATATGAATAGTATCACCAGAGAAGGCTCACATGAATAATATCACCAGAGAGTTCTCACATGAATACTAACACCAGAGAGTGCTCACATGAATAGTATAACCAGAGAGTGCTCACATGAATAGTATCACCAGAGAGTGCCCACATGAATACTAACACCAGAGAGTGTTCACATGAATAGTATCACCAGAGAGTGCCCACATGAATAATATCACCAGAGATTGCTCACATGAATAGTATCACCAGAGAGTGCTCACATGAATAATATCACCAGAGAGTGCTCACATGAATAGTATCAACAGAGAGTGATCACATGAATAGTAACACCAGAGAGTGCTCACATGAATAGTATCACCAGAGAATGCTCATATGAATAGTATCACCAGAGAGTGCCCACATATGAATAGTATCACCAGAGAGTGCCCACATAAATAGTATCACCAGAGAGTGCCCACATGAATAATATCACCAGAGAGTGCTCACATGAATAGTATCACCAGAGAGTGCTCACATGACTACTATCACCAGAGAGTGCTCACATGAATAATATCACCAGGGAGTGTTCACATGAATAGTATCACCAGAGAGTGCTCAGATGAATAATATCACCAGAGAGTGCTCACATGAATAGTAACACCAGAGAGTGCTCACAATAATGGTATCACCAGAGAGTGCTCACATGAATAATATCACCAGAGAGTGCTCACATGAATAATATCACCAGAGAGTGCCCACATGAAAAGTATCACCGGAGAGTGCTCACATGAATAATACCACCAGAGAGTGCTCACATGAATAATATCACCAGAGAGTGCTCACATGAATACTAAGTCCAGAGAGTGCTCAGATGAATAGTATCACCAGAGAGTGCTCACATGACTAGTATCACCAGAGAGTGCTCACATGAATAGTCTCACCAGAGAGTGCTCATATGAATAGTATCACCAGAGAGTGCTCACATGAATAGTATCACCAGAGAAAGACCACATGAATAGTATCACCAGAGAGTGGCCGCATGAATAGTTTCACCAGAGAGTGCTCACAAAAATAGTATCACCAGAAAGTGCTCACATAAATAGTATCTTCAGAGAATGCTCACATGAATGACATCACCAGAGAATGCTCACATGAATAATATCACCAGAGAGTGCTCACATGAATAGTTTTACCAGAGAGTGCTCACATGAATAGTATCACCAGAGAGTGCCCACATAAATAGTATCACCAGAGAGTGCTCAGATGAATAATATCACCAGAGAGTGCTCACATGAATACTAACACCAGAGAGTGCTCAGATGAATAATATCACCAGAGAGTGCTCACATGAATACTAACACCAGAGAGTGCTCAGATGAATAATATCACCAGAGAGTTCTCACATGAATACTAACACCAGAGAGTGCTCACATGAATAGTATCACCAGAGAGTGCTCACATGACTAGTATCACCAGAGAGTGCTCACATGAATAATATCACCAGGGAGCGTTCACATGAATAGTATCACCAGAGAGTGCTCACATGAATAGTATCACCAGAGAGTGCTCACTTGAATAGTATCACCAGAGAGTGCCCACATGAATAGTATCACCAGAGAGTGCTCTCATGAATACTAACACCAGAGAGTGCTCATATGAATAGTATCACCAGAGAAGGCTCACATGAATAATATCACCAGAGAGTTCTCACATGAATACTAACACCAGAGAGTGCTCACATGAATAGTATAACCAGAGAGTGCTCACATGAATAGTATCACCAGAGAGTGCCCACATGAATACTAACACCAGAGAGTGTTCACATGAATAGTATCACCAGAGAGTGCCCACATGAATAATATCACCAGAGATTGCTCACATGAATAGTATCACCAGAGAGTGCTCACATGAATAATATCACCAGAGAGTGCTCACATGAATAGTATCAACAGAGAGTGATCACATGAATAGTAACACCAGAGAGTGCTCACATGAATAGTATCACCAGAGAATGCTCATATGAATAGTATCACCAGAGAGTGCCCACATATGAATAGTATCACCAGAGAGTGCCCACATAAATAGTATCACCAGAGAGTGCCCACATGAATAATATCACCAGAGAGTGCTCACATGAATAGTATCACCAGAGAGTGCTCACATGAATAATATCACCAGAGAGTGCTCATATGAATAGTATCAACAGAGAGTGATCACATGAATAGTAACACCAGAGAGTGCTCACATGAATAGTATCACCAGAGAATGCTCATATGAATAGTATCACCAGAGAGTGCCCACATATGAATAGTATCACCAGAGAGTGCCCACATAAATATTATCACCAGAGAGAGCTCACATGAATAGTATCACCAGAGAGTGCTCACATGAATAGTATCACCAGAGTGTGCCCCCATGAATAGTATCACCAGAAAGTGATCACATGAATAGTATCACCAGAGAGTGCTCACATGAATAGTATCACCAGAGAGAGCTCACATGAATAGTATCACCAGAGAGTGCTCAGATGAATAATATCACCAGAGAGTGCTCACATGCATACTAACACCAGAGAGTGCTCATATGAATAGTATCACCAGAGAAGGCTCACATGAATAATATCACCAGAGAGTTCTCACATGAATACTAACACCAGAGAGTGCTCACATGAATAGTATAACCAGAGAGTGCTCACATGAATAGTATCACCAGAGAGTGCCCACATGAATACTAACACCAGAGAGTGTTCACATGAATAGTATCACCAGAGAGTGCCCACATGAATAATATCACCAGAGATTGCTCACATGAATAGTATCACCAGAGAGTGCTCACATGAATAATATCACCAGAGAGTGCTCACATGAATAGTATCAACAGAGAGTGATCACATGAATAGTAACACCAGAGAGTGCTCACATGAATAGTATCACCAGAGAATGCTCATATGAATAGTATCACCAGAGAGTGCCCACATAAATAGTATCACCAGAGAGTGCTCACATAAATAGTATCACCAGAGAGTGCCCACATGAATAATATCACCAGAGAGTGCTCACATGAATAGTATCACCAGAGAGTGCTCACATGACTAGTATCACCAGAGAGTGCTCACATGAATAATATCACCAGGGAGCGTTCACATGAATAGTATCACCAGAGAGTGCTCACATGAATAGTATCACCAGAGAGTGCTCACTTGAATAGTATCACCAGAGAGTGCCCACATGAATAGTATCACCAGAGAGTGCTCTCATGAATACTAACACCAGAGAGTGCTCATATGAATAGTATCACCAGAGAAGGCTCACATGAATAATATCACCAGAGAGTTCTCACATGAATACTAACACCAGAGAGTGCTCACATGAATAGTATAACCAGAGAGTGCTCACATGAATAGTATCACCAGAGAGTGCCCACATGAATACTAACACCAGAGAGTGTTCACATGAATAGTATCACCAGAGAGTGCCCACATGAATAATATCACCAGAGATTGCTCACATGAATAGTATCACCAGAGAGTGCTCACATGAATAATATCACCAGAGAGTGCTCACATGAATAGTATCAACAGAGAGTGATCACATGAATAGTAACACCAGAGAGTGCTCACATGAATAGTATCACCAGAGAATGCTCATATGAATAGTATCACCAGAGAGTGCCCACATATGAATAGTATCACCAGAGAGTGCCCACATAAATAGTATCACCAGAGAGTGCCCACATGAATAATATCACCAGAGAGTGCTCACATGAATAGTATCACCAGAGAGTGCTCACATGAATAATATCACCAGAGAGTGCTCATATGAATAGTATCAACAGAGAGTGATCACATGAATAGTAACACCAGAGAGTGCTCACATGAATAATATCACCAGAGAGTGCTCACATGAATAGTATCACCAGAGAGTGCTCACATGACTAGTATCACCAGAGAGTGCTCACATGAATAATATCACCAGGGAGCGTTCACATGAATAGTATCACCAGAGAGTGCTCACATGAATAGTATCACCAGAGAGTGCTCACATGAATAGTATCACCAGAGAGTGCTCACATAAATAGTATCAACAGAGAGTGCCCACATGAATAATATCACCAGAGAGTGCTCACATGAATAGTATAAAAAGAGAGTGTTCACATGAATAGTATCACCAGAGAGTGCCCACATGAATAATATCACCAGAGAGTGCTCACATGAATAGTATCAACAGAGAGTGATCACATGAATAGTAACACCAGAGAGTGCTCACATGAATAGTATCACCAGAGAATGCTCATATGAATAGTATCACCAGAGAGTGCCCACATATGAATAGTATCACCAGAGAGTGCCCACATAAATAGTATCACCAGAGAGTGCCCACATGAATAATATCACCAGAGAGTGCTCACATGAATAGTATCACCAGAGAGTGCTCACATGAATAATATCACCAGAGAGTGCTCACATGAATAGTATCAACAGAGAGTGATCACATGAATAGTAACACCAGAGAGTGCTCACATGAATAGTATCACCAGAGAATGCTCATATGAATAGTATCACCAGAGAGTGCCCACATATGAATAGTATCACCAGAGAGTGCCCACATAAATATTATCACCAGAGAGAGCTCACATGAATAGTATCACCAGAGAGTGCTCACATGAATAGTATCACCAGAGAGTGCTCACATAAATAGTATCACCAGAGAGTGCTCACATGAATAGTATCACCAGAGAGTGCCCACATGAATAGTATCACCAGAAAGTGATCACATGAATAGTATCACCAGAGAGTGCTCACATGAATAGTATCACCAGAGAGAGCTCACATGAATAGTATCACCAGAGAGAGCTCACATGAATAGTATCACAAGAGAGTGCCCACATGAATAATATCACCAGAGAGTGCTCACATGAATAATATCACCAGAGAGTGCCCACATGAATAGTATCACCAGAGAGTGCCCACATGAATAGTATTAGCAGAGAGTGCTCTAATGAATACTAACACCAGAGAGTGCTCACATGAATAGTATAACCAGAGAGTGCTCACATGAATAGTATCACCAGAGAGTGCCCACATGAATACTAACACCAGAGAGTGCCCACATAAATAGTATCACCAGAGAGTGCTCACATAAATAGTATCACCAGAGAGTGCCCACATGAATAATATCACCAGAGAGTGCTCACATGAATAGTATCACCAGAGAGTGCTCACATGACTAGTATCACCAGAGAGTGCTCACATGAATAATATCACCAGGGAGCGTTCACATGAATAGTATCACCAGAGAGTGCTCACATGAATAGTATCACCAGAGAGTGCTCACTTGAATAGTATCACCAGAGAGTGCCCACATGAATAGTATCACCAGAGAGTGCTCTCATGAATACTAACACCAGAGAGTGCTCATATGAATAGTATCACCAGAGAAGGCTCACATGAATAATATCACCAGAGAGTTCTCACATGAATACTAACACCAGAGAGTGCTCACATGAATAGTATAACCAGAGAGTGCTCACATGAATAGTATCACCAGAGAGTGCCCACATGAATACTAACACCAGAGAGTGTTCACATGAATAGTATCACCAGAGAGTGCCCACATGAATAATATCACCAGAGATTGCTCACATGAATAGTATCACCAGAGAGTGCTCACATGAATAATATCACCAGAGAGTGCTCACATGAATAGTATCAACAGAGAGTGATCACATGAATAGTAACACCAGAGAGTGCTCACATGAATAGTATCACCAGAGAATGCTCATATGAATAGTATCACCAGAGAGTGCCCACATATGAATAGTATCACCAGAGAGTGCCCACATAAATAGTATCACCAGAGAGTGCCCACATGAATAATATCACCAGAGAGTGCTCACATGAATAGTATCACCAGAGAGTGCTCACATGAATAATATCACCAGAGAGTGCTCATATGAATAGTATCAACAGAGAGTGATCACATGAATAGTAACACCAGAGAGTGCTCACATGAATAATATCACCAGAGAGTGCTCACATGAATAGTATCACCAGAGAGTGCTCACATGACTAGTATCACCAGAGAGTGCTCACATGAATAATATCACCAGGGAGCGTTCACATGAATAGTATCACCAGAGAGTGCTCACATGAATAGTATCACCAGAGAGTGCTCACATGAATAGTATCACCAGAGAGTGCTCACATAAATAGTATCAACAGAGAGTGCCCACATGAATAATATCACCAGAGAGTGCTCACATGAATAGTATAAAAAGAGAGTGTTCACATGAATAGTATCACCAGAGAGTGCCCACATGAATAATATCACCAGAGAGTGCTCACATGAATAGTATCAACAGAGAGTGATCACATGAATAGTAACACCAGAGAGTGCTCACATGAATAGTATCACCAGAGAATGCTCATATGAATAGTATCACCAGAGAGTGCCCACATATGAATAGTATCACCAGAGAGTGCCCACATAAATAGTATCACCAGAGAGTGCCCACATGAATAATATCACCAGAGAGTGCTCACATGAATAGTATCACCAGAGAGTGCTCACATGAATAATATCACCAGAGAGTGCTCACATGAATAGTATCAACAGAGAGTGATCACATGAATAGTAACACCAGAGAGTGCTCACATGAATAGTATCACCAGAGAATGCTCATATGAATAGTATCACCAGAGAGTGCCCACATATGAATAGTATCACCAGAGAGTGCCCACATAAATATTATCACCAGAGAGAGCTCACATGAATAGTATCACCAGAGAGTGCTCACATGAATAGTATCACCAGAGAGTGCTCACATAAATAGTATCACCAGAGAGTGCTCACATGAATAGTATCACCAGAGAGTGCCCACATGAATAGTATCACCAGAAAGTGATCACATGAATAGTATCACCAGAGAGTGCTCACATGAATAGTATCACCAGAGAGAGCTCACATGAATAGTATCACCAGAGAGAGCTCACATGAATAGTATCACAAGAGAGTGCCCACATGAATAATATCACCAGAGAGTGCTCACATGAATAATATCACCAGAGAGTGCCCACATGAATAGTATCACCAGAGAGTGCCCACATGAATAGTATTAGCAGAGAGTGCTCTAATGAATACTAACACCAGAGAGTGCTCACATGAATAGTATAACCAGAGAGTGCTCACATGAATAGTATCACCAGAGAGTGCCCACATGAATACTAACACCAGAGAGTGCTCACATGAAGAGTAACACCAGAGAGTGCTCACAAGAATGGTATCACCAGAGAGTGCTCACATGAATAATATCACCAGAGAGTGCCCACATGAAAAGTATCACCAGAGAGTGCTCACATGAATAATACCACCAGAGAGTGCCCACATGAATAGTATCACCAGAGAGTGCTCAGATGAATAATATCACCAGAGAGTGCTCACATAAATACTAACACCAGAGAGTGCTTAGATGAATAATATCACCAGAGAGTGCTCACATGAATACTAACACCAGAAAGTGCTCAGATGAATAATATCACCAGAGAGTGCTCACATGAATACAAACACCAGAGAGTGCTCACATGAATAGTATCACCAGAGAGTGCTCACATGACTAGAATCACCAGAGAGTGCTCACATGAATAGTATCACAAGAGAGTGCCCACATGAATAATATCACCAGAGAGTGCTCACATGAATAATATCACCAGAGAGTGCCCACATGAATAGTATCACCAGAGAGTGCCCACATATGAATAGTATCACCAGAGAGTGCCCACATAAATAGTATCACCAGAGAGTGCTCACATGAATAGTATCACCAGAGAGTTCTCACATGAATAGTATCACCAGAGAGAGCTCACATGAATAGTATCACAAGAGAGTGCCCACATGAATAATATCACCAGAGAGTGCTCACATGAATAATATCAACAGAGAGTGCCCACATGAATAGTATCACCAGAGAGTGCCCACATGAATAGTATCAGCAGAGAGTGCTCTAATGAATACTAACACCAGAGAGTGCTCACATGAATAGTATAACCAGAGAGTGCTCACATGAATAGTATCACCAGAGAGTGCCCACATAAATAGTATCACCAGAGAGTGCTCAGATGAATAATATCACCAGAGAGTGCTCACATGAATACTAACACCAGAGAGTGCTCAGATGAATAATATCACCAGAGAGTGCTCACATGAATACTAACACCAGAGAGTGCTCAGATGAATAATATCACCAGAGAGTGCTCACATGAATACTAACACCAGAGAGTGCTCACATGAATTGTATCACCAGAGAGTGCTCACATGACTAGTATCACCAGAGAGTGCTCACATGAATAATATCACCAGGGAGCGTTCACATGAATAGTATCACCAGAGAGTGCTCACATGAATAGAATCACCAGAGAGTGCTCACTGGAATAGTATCACCAGAGAGTGCCCACATGAATAGTATCACCAGAGAGTGCTCTCATGAATACTAACACCAGAGAGTGCTCATATGAATAGTATCACCAGAGAAGGCTCACATGAATAATATCACCAGAGAGTTCTCACATGAATACTAACACCAGAGAGTGCTCACATGAATAGTATAACCAGAGAGTGCTCACATGAATAGTATCACCAGAGAGTGCCCACATGAATACTAACACCAGAGAGTGCTCACATGAATAGTAACACCAGAGAGTGCTCACATGAATAGTATCACCAGAGAGTGCCCACATGAATAGTATCACCAGAGAGTGCTCAGATGAATAATATCACCAGAGAGTGCTCACATGAATACTAACACCAGAGAGTGCTCACATGAATAATATCACCAGAGAGCGCTCACATGCATACTAACACCAGAGAGTGCTCACATGACTAGTATCACCAGAGAGTGCCCACATGAATAGTATCACCAGAGAGTGCTCTCATGAATACTAACACCAGAGAGTGCTCATATGAATAATATCACCAGAGAGTGCTCTCATGAATACTAACACCAGAGAGTGCTCATATGAATAGTATCACCAGAGAAGGCTCACATGAATAATATCACCAGAGAGTGCTCACATGAATAATATCACCAGAGAGTTCTCACATTAATAGTAACACCAGAGAGTGCTCACATGAATAGTATAAAAAGAGAGTGTTCACATGATTAGTATCACCAGAGAGTTCCCACATGAATACTAACACAAGAGAGTGCTCACATGAATAGTAACACCAGAGAGTGCTCACGAGAATGGTATCACCAAAGAGTGCTCACATGAATAATATCACCAGAGAGTGCTCACATTAATAATATCACCAGAGAGAGCTCACATGAATAGTTTTACCAGAGAGTGCTCACATGAATAATATCACCAGGGAGTGTTCACATGAATAGTATCACCAGAGAGTGCTCACATGAATAGTATCACCAGAGAGTGCTCACTTGAATAGTATCACCAGAGAGTGCCCACATGAATAGTATCACCAGAGAGTGCTCACATGTATACTAACACCAGAGAGTGCTCACATGAATAGTATCACCAGAGAGTGCTCACATGAATAATACCACCAAAAAGTGCTCACATGAATAGTATCACCAGAGAGTGCTCTCATGAATACTAACACCAGAGAGTGCTCAAATGAATAGTATCACCAGAGAAGGCTCACGTGAATAATATCACCAGAGAATGCTCACATGAATAGTATCACCAGAGAGTGCTCACATGAATAATATCACCAGAGAGTTCTCACATGAATACGAACACCAGATTGTGCTCACATGAATAGTATAAAAAGAGAGTGTTCACATGAATAGTATCGCCAGAGAGTGCCCACATGAATACTAACAACAGAGAGTGCTCACATGAATAGTAACACCAGAGAGTGCTCACAAGAATGGTATCACCAAAGAGTGCTCACATGAATAGTAACACCAGAGAGTGCTCACAAGAATGGTATCACCAAAGAGTGCTCACATGAATAATATCACCAGAGAGTGCTCACATGAATAATATCTCCAGAGAGTGCCCACATAAAAAGTATCACCAGAGAGTGCTCACATGAATAATACCACCAGAGAGTGCTCAGATGAATAATATCACCAGAGAGAGCTCACATGAATAGTTTTACCAGAGAGTGCTCACATGAATAGTATCACCAGAGAGTGCCCACATGAATACTAACACCAGAGAGTGCTCAGATGAATAATATCACCAGAGAGTGCTCACATGTATACTAACACCAGAGAGTGCTCAGATGAATAATATCACCAGAGAGTGCTCACATGAATACTAACACCAGAGAGTGCTCACATGAATAGTATCACCAGAGTGCTCACATGAATAATACCACCAGAGAGTGTTCACATGAATAGTATCACCAGAGAGTGCTCACATGAATAGTATCACCAGAGAGTGCCCACATGAGTAGTTTTACCAGAGAGTGCTCACATGAATACTAACACCAGAGAGTGCTCAGATTAATAATATCACCAGAGAGTGCTCACATGAATAGTTTTACCTTAGAGTGATCACATGTATAGTATCACCAGAGAGTGGTCACATGAATAGTATCACCAGAGAGTGCTCATATGAATAGTATCACCAGAGAGTGCCCACATGAATAGTATCACCAGAGAATGCCCACATGAATAGTATCACCAGAGAGTGCTCATATGAATAGTATCACCAGAGAGTGCCCACATGAATAGTTTCACCAGAGAGTGCCCACATGAATACTAACACCAGAGAGTGCTCACATGAATAGTAACACCAGAGAGTGCTCACAAGAATGGTATCACCAGAGAGTGCTCACATTAATAGTTTTACCAGAGAGTGCTCACATGAATAGTATCACCAGAGAGTGCCCACATGAATAGTATCATCAGAAAGTGCTCAGATGAATAATATCACCAGAGAGTGCTCACATGAATAATATCACCAGGGAGTGTTCACATGAATAGTATCACCAGAGAGTGCTCACATGAATAATATCACCAGAGAGTGCTCACATGAATAATATCACCAGAGAGTGCCCACCTGAATAGTATCACCAGGGAGCACCCACATGAATAATATTACCAGAGAGTGCCCACATGAATACTAACACCAGAGAGTGCTCACATGAATAGTATCACCAGAGAGAACTCACATTATTAGTATCACCAAAGAGTGCTCACATGAATAGTATCACCAGAGAGTACTCACATGAATAGTATCACCAGAGAGAGCCCACATGAATAGTATCACCAGAGAGTGCTCACATGAACACTAACACCAGAGAGTGCTCACATGAATACTATCACCAGGGAGTGCTCACATGAATAATATCACCAGAGAGTGCTCACATGTATAGGAACACCAGAGAATGCTCACATGGGAATAGTATCACAAGAGAGAGCTAACATGAATAGTATCACCAGAGAGTGCTCAGATGAATAATATCACCAGAGAGTGCTCACATAAATACTAACACCAGAGAGTGCTTAGATGAATAATATCACCAGAGAGTGCTCACATGAATACTAACACCAGAAAGTGCTCAGATGAATAATATCACCAGAGAGTGCTCACATGAATACAAACACCAGAGAGTGTTCACATGAATAGTATCACCAGAGAGTGCTCACATGACTAGAATCACCAGAGAGTGCTCACATGAATAATATCACCAGGGAGTGTTCACATGAATAGTATCACCAGAGAGAGCTCAGATGAATAATATCACCAGAGAGTGAGTGCCCACATGAATACTAACACCAGAGAGTGCTCACATGAATAGTAACACCAGAGAGTGCTCACAATAATGGTATCACCAGAGAGTGCTCACATGAATAATATCACCAGAGAGTGCCCACATGAAAAGTATCACCAGAGAGTGCTCACATGAATAATACCACCAGAGAGTGCTCACATGAATAATATCACCAGAGAGTGCTCACATGAATACTAACTTCAGAGAGTGCTCAGATAAATAGTATCACCAGAGAGTGCTCACATGAATAGTATAAAAAGAGAGTGTTCACATGATTAGTATCACCAGAGAGTTCCCACATGAATACTAACACAAGAGAGTGCTCACATGAATAGTAACACCAGAGAGTGCTCACGAGAATGGTATCACCAAAGAGTGCTCACATGAATAATATCACCAGAGAGTGCTCACATTAATAATATCACCAGAGAGAGCTCACATGAATAGTTTTACCAGAGAGTGCTCACATGAATAATATCACCAGGGAGTGTTCACATGAATAGTATCACCAGAGAGTGCTCACATGAATAGTATCACCAGAGAGTGCTCACTTGAATAGTATCACCAGAGAGTGCCCACATGAATAGTATCACCAGAGAGTGCTCACATGTATACTAACACCAGAGAGTGCTCACATGAATAGTATCACCAGAGAGTGCTCACATGAATAATACCACCAAAAAGTGCTCACATGAATAGTATCACCAGAGAGTGCTCTCATGAATACTAACACCAGAGAGTGCTCAAATGAATAGTATCACCAGAGAAGGCTCACGTGAATAATATCACCAGAGAATGCTCACATGAATAGTATCACCAGAGAGTGCTCACATGAATAATATCACCAGAGAGTTCTCACATGAATACGAACACCAGATTGTGCTCACATGAATAGTATAAAAAGAGAGTGTTCACATGAATAGTATCGCCAGAGAGTGCCCACATGAATACTAACAACAGAGAGTGCTCACATGAATAGTAACACCAGAGAGTGCTCACAAGAATGGTATCACCAAAGAGTGCTCACATGAATAGTAACACCAGAGAGTGCTCACAAGAATGGTATCACCAAAGAGTGCTCACATGAATAATATCACCAGAGAGTGCTCACATGAATAATATCTCCAGAGAGTGCCCACATAAAAAGTATCACCAGAGAGTGCTCACATGAATAATACCACCAGAGAGTGCTCAGATGAATAATATCACCAGAGAGAGCTCACATGAATAGTTTTACCAGAGAGTGCTCACATGAATAGTATCACCAGAGAGTGCCCACATGAATACTAACACCAGAGAGTGCTCAGATGAATAATATCACCAGAGAGTGCTCACATGTATACTAACACCAGAGAGTGCTCAGATGAATAATATCACCAGAGAGTGCTCACATGAATACTAACACCAGAGAGTGCTCACATGAATAGTATCACCAGAGTGCTCACATGAATAATACCACCAGAGAGTGTTCACATGAATAGTATCACCAGAGAGTGCTCACATGAATAGTATCACCAGAGAGTGCCCACATGAGTAGTTTTACCAGAGAGTGCTCACATGAATACTAACACCAGAGAGTGCTCAGATTAATAATATCACCAGAGAGTGCTCACATGAATAGTTTTACCTTAGAGTGATCACATGTATAGTATCACCAGAGAGTGGTCACATGAATAGTATCACCAGAGAGTGCTCATATGAATAGTATCACCAGAGAGTGCCCACATGAATAGTATCACCAGAGAATGCCCACATGAATAGTATCACCAGAGAGTGCTCATATGAATAGTATCACCAGAGAGTGCCCACATGAATAGTTTCACCAGAGAGTGCCCACATGAATACTAACACCAGAGAGTGCTCACATGAATAGTAACACCAGAGAGTGCTCACAAGAATGGTATCACCAGAGAGTGCTCACATTAATAGTTTTACCAGAGAGTGCTCACATGAATAGTATCACCAGAGAGTGCCCACATGAATAGTATCATCAGAAAGTGCTCAGATGAATAATATCACCAGAGAGTGCTCACATGAATAATATCACCAGGGAGTGTTCACATGAATAGTATCACCAGAGAGTGCTCACATGAATAATATCACCAGAGAGTGCTCACATGAATAATATCACCAGAGAGTGCCCACCTGAATAGTATCACCAGGGAGCACCCACATGAATAATATTACCAGAGAGTGCCCACATGAATACTAACACCAGAGAGTGCTCACATGAATAGTATCACCAGAGAGAACTCACATTATTAGTATCACCAAAGAGTGCTCACATGAATAGTATCACCAGAGAGTACTCACATGAATAGTATCACCAGAGAGAGCCCACATGAATAGTATCACCAGAGAGTGCTCACATGAACACTAACACCAGAGAGTGCTCACATGAATACTATCACCAGGGAGTGCTCACATGAATAATATCACCAGAGAGTGCTCACATGTATAGGAACACCAGAGAATGCTCACATGGGAATAGTATCACAAGAGAGAGCTAACATGAATAGTATCACCAGAGAGTGCTCAGATGAATAATATCACCAGAGAGTGCTCACATAAATACTAACACCAGAGAGTGCTTAGATGAATAATATCACCAGAGAGTGCTCACATGAATACTAACACCAGAAAGTGCTCAGATGAATAATATCACCAGAGAGTGCTCACATGAATACAAACACCAGAGAGTGTTCACATGAATAGTATCACCAGAGAGTGCTCACATGACTAGAATCACCAGAGAGTGCTCACATGAATAATATCACCAGGGAGTGTTCACATGAATAGTATCACCAGAGAGAGCTCAGATGAATAATATCACCAGAGAGTGAGTGCCCACATGAATACTAACACCAGAGAGTGCTCACATGAATAGTAACACCAGAGAGTGCTCACAATAATGGTATCACCAGAGAGTGCTCACATGAATAATATCACCAGAGAGTGCCCACATGAAAAGTATCACCAGAGAGTGCTCACATGAATAATACCACCAGAGAGTGCTCACATGAATAATATCACCAGAGAGTGCTCACATGAATACTAACTTCAGAGAGTGCTCAGATAAATAGTATCACCAGAGAGTGCTCACATGACTAGTATCACCAGAGAGTGCTCACATGAATAATATCACCAGGGAGTGTTCACATGAATAGTATTACCAGAGAGTGATCACATGAATAGTATCACCAGAGAGTGCTCACATGAATAGTATCACCAGAGAGAGCTCACATGAATAGTATCACCAGAGAGTGCCCACATGAATAGTATCACCAGAGAGTGCTCACATGAATAGTATCACCAGAGAGTGCTCACATGAATAGTATCACCAGAGAGAGCTCACATGAATAGTATCACAAGAGAGTGCCCACATGAATAATATCACCAGAGAGTGCTCACATGAATAATATCACCAGAGAGTGCCCACATGAATAGTATCACCAGAGAGTGCCCACATATGAATAGTATCACCAGAGAGTGCGCACATAAATAGTATCACCAGAGAGTGCTCACATGAATAGTATCACCAGAGAGTTCTCACATGAATAGTATCACCAGAGAGAGCTCACATGAATAGTATCACCAGAGAGTGCTCACATGAATAATATCACCAGAGAGTGCTCACATGAATAGTATCACCAGAGAGTGCTCACATGAATAGTATCACCAGAGAGTGCTCACATGAATAGTATCACCAGAGAGAGCTCACATGAATAGTATCACCATAGAGTGCTCACATGAATAGTATCACCAGAGAGTGCTCACATGAATAATATCACCAGAGAGTGCTCACATGAATAGTATCACCAGAGAGAGCTCACATGAATAGTATCACCAGAGAGTGCTCACATGAATAGTATCACCAGAGAGTGCTCACATGAATAGTATCACCAGAGAGAGCTCACATGAATAGTATCACCAGAGAGTGCCCACATGAATAGTATCACCAGAGAGTGCTCACATGAATAGTATCACCAGAGAGTGCTCACATGAATAGTATCACCAGAGAGAGCTCACATGAATAGTATCACAAGAGAGTGCTCACATGAATAATATCACCAGAGAGTGCTCACATGAATAATATCAACAGAGAGTGCCCACATGAATAGTATCACCAGAGAGTGCCCACATGAATAGTTTCAGCAGAGAGTGCTCTAATGAATACTAACACCAGAGAGTGCTCACATGAATAGTATAACCAGAGAGTGCTCACATGAATAGTATCACCAGAGAGTGCCCACATAAATAGTATCACCAGAGAGTGCTCAGATGAATAATATCACCAGAGAGTGCTCACATGAATACTAACACCAGAGAGTGCTCAGATGAATAATATCACCAGAGAGTGCTCACATGAATACTAACACCAGAGAGTGCTCAGATGAATAATATCACCAGAGAGTGCTCACATGAATACTAACACCAGAAAGTGCTCACATGAATTGTATCACCAGAGAGTGCTCACATGACTAGTATCACCAGAGAGTGCTCACATGAATAATATCACCAGGGAGCGTTCACATGAATAGTATCACCAGAGAGTGCTCACATGAATAGAATCACCAGAGAGTGCTCACTGGAATAGTATCACCAGAGAGTGCCCACATGAATAGTATCACCAGAGAGTGCTCTCATGAATACTAACACCAGAGAGTGCTCATATGAATAGTATCACCAGAGAAGGCTCACATGAATAATATCACCAGAGAGTTCTCACATGAATACTAACACCAGAGAGTGCTCACATGAATAGTATAACCAGAGAGTGCTCACATGAATAGTATCACCAGAGAGTGCCCACATGAATACTAACACCAGAGAGTGCTCACATGAATAGTAACACCAGAGAGTGCTCACATGAATAGTATCACCAGAGAGTGCCCACATGAATAGTATCACCAGAGAGTGCTCAGATGAATAATATCACCAGAGAGTGCTCACATGAATACTAACACCAGAGAGTGCTCACATGAATAATATCACCAGAGAGTGCTCACATGCATACTAACACCAGAGAGTGCTCACATGACTAGTATCACCAGAGAGTGCCCACATGAATAGTATCACCAGAGAGTGCTCTCATGAATACTAACACCAGAGAGTGCTCATATGAATAATATCACCAGAGAGTGCTCTCATGAATACTAACACCAGAGAGTGCTCATATGAATAGTATCACCAGAGAAGGCTCACATGAATAATATTACCAGAGAGTGCTCACATGAATAATATCACCAGAGAGTTCTCACATTAATACTAACACCAGAGAGTGCTCACATGAATAGTATAAAAAGAGAGTGCTCACATGAATAGTAACACCAGAGAGTGCTCACGAGAATGGTATCACCAAAGAGTGCTCACATGAATAATATCACCAGAGAGTGCTCACATTAATAATATCACCAGAGAGAGCTCACATGAATAGTTTTACCAGAGAGTGCTCACATGAATAATATCACCAGGGAGTGTTCACATGAATAGTATCACCAGAGAGTGCTCACATGAATAGTATCACCAGAGAGTGCTCACTTGAATAGTATCACCAGAGAGTGCCCACATGAATAGTATCACCAGAGAGTGCTCACATGTATACTAACACCAGAGAGTGCTCACATGAATAGTATCACCAGAGAGTGCTCACATGAATAATACCACCAGAGAGTGCTCACATGAATAGTATCACCAGAGAGTGCTCTCATGAATACTAACACCAGAGAGTGCTCAAATGAATAGTATCACCAGAGAAGGCTCACGTGAATAATATCACCAGAGAATGCTCACATGAATAGTATCACCAGAGAGTGCTCACATGAATAATATCACCAGAGAGTTCTCACATGAATACGAACACCAGATTGTGCTCACATGAATAGTATAAAAAGAGAGTGTTCACATGAATAGTATCGCCAGAGAGTGCCCACATGAATACTAACAACAGAGAGTGCTCACATAAATAGTAACACCAGAGAGTGCTCACAAGAATGGTATCACCAAAGAGTGCTCACATGAATAGTAACACCAGAGAGTGCTCACAAGAATGGTATCACCAAAGAGTGCTCACATGAATAATATCACCAGAGAGTGCTCACATGAATAATATCTCCAGAGAGTGCCCACATAAAAAGTATCACCAGAGAGTGCTCACATGAATAATACCACCAGAGAGTGCTCAGATGAATAATATCACCAGAGAGAGCTCACATGAATAGTTTTACCAGAGAGTGCTCACATGAATAGTATCACCAGAGAGTGCCCACATGAATAGTATCACCAGAGAGTGCTCAGATGAATAATATCACCAGAGAGTGCTCACATGAATACTAACACCAGAGAGTGCTCAGATGAATAATATCACCAGAGAGTGCTCACATGTATACTAACACCAGAGAGTGCTCAGATGAATAATATCACCAGAGAGTGCTCACATGAATACTAACGCCAGAGAGTGCTCACATGAATAGTATCACCAGAGTGCTCACATGAATAATACCACCAGAGAGTGTTCACATGAATAGTATCACCAGAGAGTGCTCACATGAATAGTATCACCAGAGAGTGCCCACATGAGTAGTTTTACCAGAGAGTGCTCACATGAATACTAACACCAGAGAGTGCTCAGATTAATAATATCACCAGAGAGTGCTCACATGAATAGTTTTACCTTAGAGTGATCACATGTATAGTATCACCAGAGAGTGGTCACATGAATAGTATCACCAGAGAGTGCTCATATGAATAGTATCACCAGAGAGTGCCCACATGAATAGTATCACCAGAGAATGCCCACATGAATAGTATCACCAGAGAGTGCTCATATGAATAGTATCACCAGAGAGTGCCCACATGAATAGTTTCACCAGAGAGTGCCCACATGAATACTAACACCAGAGAGTGCTCACATGAATAGTAACACCAGAGAGTGCTCACAAGAATTGTATCACCAGAGAGTGCTCACATTAATAGTTTTACCAGAGAGTGCTCACATGAATAGTATCACCAGAGAGTGCCCACATGAATAGTATCATCAGAAAGTGCTCAGATGAATAATATCACCAGAGAGTGCTCACATGACTAGTATCACCAGAGAGTGCTCACATGAATAATATCACCAGGGAGTGTTCACATGAATAGTATCACCAGAGAGTGCTCACATGAATAATATCACCAGAGAGTGCTCACATGAATAATATCACCAGAGAGTGCCCACCTGAATAGTATCACCAGGGAGCACCCACATGAATAATATTACCAGAGAGTGCCCACATGAATACTAACACCAGAGAGTGCTCACATGAATAGTAACACCAGAGACTGCTCACATGAATAGTATCACCAGAGAGTGCCCACATGAATAGTATCACCAGAGAGTGCTCACATGAATAGTATCACCAGAGAGTGCTCACAAGAATAGTAACACCAGAGACTGCTCACATGAATAGTATCACCAGAGAGAACTCACATTATTAGTATCACCAGAGAGTGCTCACATGAATAGTATCACCAGAGAGAGCTCACATGAATAATATCACCAGAGAGTGCTCACATGAATAATATCACCAGAGAGTGCCCACATGAATAGTATCACCAGGGAGTGCTCACATGAATAGTATCACCAGGGAGTGCTCACATGTATAGTATCACCAGAGAGAGCTCACATGAATAGTATCACCAGAGAGTGCTCACATGAATAATATCACCAGAGAGTGCTCACATGTATAGTATCACCAGAGAATGCTCACATGGGAATAGTATCACCAGAGAGAGCTCACATGAATAGTATCACCAGAGAGTGCCCACATGAATAGTATCACCAGAGAAAGCTCACATGAATAGTATCACCAGAGAGCGCTCACATGAATACTAACTCCAGAGAGTGCTCACATGAATAGTATCACCAGAGAGTGCTCACATGAAGAATAGTATCACCAGAGAGCGCTCATATGAATAGTATCACCAGAGAGAACTCACATTATTAGTATCACCAAAGAGTGCTCACATGAATAGTATCACCAGAGAGTACTCACATGAATAGTATCACCAGAGAGAGCCCACATGAATAGTATCACCAGAGAGTGCTCACATGAACACTAACACCAGAGAGTGCTCACATGAATACTATCACCAGGGAGTGCTCACATGAATAATATCACCAGAGAGTGCTCACATGTATAGGAACACCAGAGAATGCTCACATGGGAATAGTATCACAAGAGAGAGCTCACATGAATAGTATCACCAGAGAGTGCCCACATGAATAGTATCACCAGAGAAAGCTCACATGAATAGTATCACCAGAGAGCGCTCACATGAATACTAACTCCAGAGAGTGCTCACATGAATAGTATCACCAGAGAGTGCTCACATGAAGAATAGTATCACCAGAGAGCGCTCATATGAATAGTATCACCAGAGAGAACTCACATTATTAGTATCACCAAAGAGTGCTCAAATGAATAGTATCACCAGAGAGTACTCACATGAATAGTATCACCAGAGAGAGCCCACATGAATAGTATCACCAGAGAGTGCTCACTTGAACACTAACACCAGAGAGTGCCCACATGAATAGTATCACCAGAGAGTGCTCATATGAATACTAACACCAGAGAGTGCTCACATGAATAGTATCACCAGAGAGTGCTCACATGAATACTAACACCAGAGAGTGCTCACATGAATAGTATCACCAGGGAGTGCTCACATGAATAATATCACCAGAGAGTGCTCACATGAATAGTATCACCAGAGCGTGCCCACATGAATAGTATCACCAGAAAGTGATCACATGAATAATATCACCAGAGAGTGCTCACTTGAATAGTATCACCAGAGACTGCTCACATGAATAGTATCACCAGAGAGTGCTCACATGAATAGTATCACTAGAGAATGATCACATAAATAGTACCACCAGAGAGTGCTCACATGAGTAGTATCACCAGAAAGTGATCACATGAATAATATCACCAGAGAGTGCTCACATGAATAGTATCACCAGAGACTGCTCACATGAGTAGTATCACCAGAAAGTGATCACATGAATAATATCACCAGAGAGTGCTCACATGAATAGTATCACCAGAGAGTGCCCACATGAATACTAACACCAGAGAGTGCTCACATGAATAGTAACACCAGAGAGTGCTCACGAGAATGGTATCACCAAAGAGTGCTCACATGAATAATATCACCAGAGAGTGCTCACATGAATAATATCACCAGAGAGAGCTCACATGAATAGTTTTACCAGAGAGTGCTCACATGAATAATATCACCAGGGAGTGTTCACATGAATAGCTTTACCAGAGAGTGCTCACATTAATAATATCACCAGGGAGTGTTCACATGAATAGTATCACCAGAGAGTGCTCACATGAATAGTATCACCAGAGAGTGCTCACTTGAATAGTATCACCAGAGAGTGCCCACATGAATAGTATCACCAGAGAGTGCTCACATGAATAATACCACCAGAGAGTGCTCACATGAATAGTATCACCAGAGAGTGCTCTCATGAATACTAACACCAGAGAGTGCTCACGTGAATAATATCACCAGAGAATGCTCACATGAATAGTATCACCAGAGAGTGCTCACATGAATAATATCACCAGAGAGCGCTCATATGAATACTATCACCAAAGAGTTCTCACATGAATACGAACACCAGATTGTGCTCACATGAATAGTATAAAAAGAGAGTGTTCACATGAATAGTATCGCCAGAGAGTGCCCACATGAATACTAACAACAGAGAGTGCTCACATGAATAGTAACACCAGAAAGTGCTCACAAGAATGGTATCACCAAAGAGTGCTCACATGAATAGTAACACCAGAGAGTGCTCACAAGAATGGTATCACCAAAGAGTGCTCACATGAATAATATCACCAGAGAGTGCTCACATGAATAATATCTCCAGAGAGTGCCCACATAAAAAGTATCACCAGAGAGTGCTCACATGAATAATACCACCAGAGAGTGCTCAGATGAATAATATCACCAGAGAGTGCCCACATGAATAGTATCACCAGAGAGTGCTCAGATGAATAATATCACCAGAGAGTGCTCACATGAATACTAACACCAGAGAGTGCTCAGATGAATAATATCACCAGAGAGTGCTCACATGAATACTAACACCAGAGAGTGCTCACATGAATAGTATCACCAGAGTGCTCACATGAATAATACCACCAGAGAGTGTTCACATGAATAGTATCACCAGAGAGTGCTCACATGAATAGTATCACCAGAGAGTGCCCACATGAGTAGTTTTACCAGAGAGTGCTCACATGAATAGTATCACCAGAGAGTGCTCAGATGAATAATATCACCAGAGAGTGCTCACATGAATACTAACACCAGAGAATGCTCAGATGAATAATATCACCAGAGAGTGCTCACATGAATAATTTTACCTTAGAGTGATCACATGAATAGTATCACCAGAGAGTGCTCACATGAATAGTATCACCAGAGAGTGCTCATATGAATAGTATCACCAGAGAGTGCCCACATGAATAGTTTCACCAGAGAGTGCTCTCATGAATACTAACACCAGAGAATGCTCACATGAATAGTATCACCAGAGAGTGCTCACATGAATAATATCACCAGAGAGTTCTCACATGAATACTAACACCAGAGAGTGCTCACATGAATAGTATAACCAGAGAGTGCCCACATGAATACTAACACCAGAGAGTGCTCACATGAATAGTAACACCAGAGAGTGCTCACATGAATAGTATAACCAGAGAGTGCTCACATGAATAGTATCACCAGAGAGTGCCCACATAAATAGTATCACCAGAGAGTGCTCAGATGAATAATATCACCAGAGAGTGCTCAGATGAATAATATCACCAGAGAGTGCTCACATGAATACTAACACCAGAGAGTGCTCAGATGAATAATATCACCAGAGAGTGCTCAGATGAATACTAACACCAGAGAGTGCTCACATGAATAGTATCACCAGAGAGTGCTCACATGACTAGTATCACCAGAGAGTGCTCACATGAATAATATCACCAGGGAGCGTTCACATGAATAGTATCACCAGAGTGTGTTCACATGAATAGTATCACCAGAGAGTGCTCACTGGAATAGTATCACCAGAGAGTGCCCACATGACTAGTATCACCAGAGAGTGCTCTCATGAATACTAACACCAGAGAGTGCTCATATGAATAGTATCACCAGAGAAGGCTCACATGAATAATATCACCAGAGAGTGCTCACTGGAATAGTATCACCAGAGAGTGCCCACATGAATAGTATCACCAGAGAGTGCTCTCATGAATACTAACACCAGAGAGTGCTCATATGAATAGTATCACCAGAGAAGGCTCACATGAATAATATCACCAGAGAGTTCTCACATGAATACTAACACCAGAGAGTGCTCACATGAATAGTATAACCAGAGAGTGCTCACATGAATAGTATCACCAGAGAGTGCCCACATGAATACTAACACCAGAGAGTGCTCACATGAATAGTAACACCAGAGAGTGCTCACATGAATAGTATCACCAGAGAGTGCCCACATGAATAGTATCACCAGAGAGTGCTCAGATGAATAATATCACCAGAGAGTGCTCACATGAATACTAACACCAGAGAGTGCTCAGATGAATAATATCACCAGAGAGTGCTCACATGCATACTAACACCAGAGAGTGCTCACATGACTAGTATCACCAGAGAGTGCCCACATGAATAGTATCACCAGAGAGTGCTCTCATGAATACTAACACCAGAGAGTGCTCATATGAATAATATCACCAGAGAGTGCTCTCATAAATACTAACACCAGAGAGTGCTCATATGAATAGTTTTACCAGAGAAGGCTCACATGAATAATATCACCAGAGAGTTCTCACATTAATACTAACACCAGAGAGTGCTCACATGAATAGTATAAAAAGAGAGTGTTCACATGATTAGTATCACCAGAGAGTTCCCACATGAATACTAACACCAGAGAGTGCTCACATGAATAGTAACACCAGAGAGTGCTCACGAGAATGGTATCACCAAAGAGTGCTCACATGAATAATATCACCAGAGAGAGCTCACATGAATAGTTTTACCAGAGAGTGCTCACATGAATAATATCACCAAGGAGTGTTCACATGAATAGTATCACCAGAGAGTGCTCACATGAATAGTATCACCAGAGAGTGCTCACTTGAATAGTATCACCAGAGAGTGCCCACATGAATAGTATCACCAGAGAGTGCTCACATGTATACTAACACCAGAGAGTGCTCAGATGAATAGTATCACCAGAGTGCTCACATGAATAATACCACCAGAGAGTGCTCACATGAATAGTATCACCAGAGAGTGCTCTCATGAATACTAACACCAGAGAGTGCTCAAATGAATAGTATCACCAGAGAAGGCTCACGTGAATAATATCACCAGAGAATGCTCACATGAATAGTATCACCAGAGAGTGCTCACATGAATAATATCACCAGAGAGTTCTCACATGAATACGAATACCAGATTGTGCTCACATGAATAGTATAAAAAGAGAGTGTTCACATGAATAGTATCGCCAGAGAGTGCCCACATGAATACTAACAACAGAGAGTGCTCACATGAATAGTAACACCAGAGAGTGCTCACAAGAATGGTATCACCAAAGAGTGCTCACATGAATAGTAACACCAGAGAGTGCTCACAAGAATGGTATCACCAAAGAGTGCTCACATGAATAATATCACCAGAGAGTGCTCACATGAATAATATCTCCAGAGAGTGCCCACATAAAAAATATCACCAGAGAGTGCTCACATGAATAATACCACCAGAGAGTGCTCAGATGAATAATATCACCAGAGAGTGCCCACATGAATAGTATCACCAGAGAGTGCTCAGATGAATAATATCACCAGAGAGTGCTCACATGAATACTAACACCAGAGAGTGCTCAGATGAATAATATCACCAGAGAGTGCTCACATGAATACTAACACCAGAGAGTGCTCACATGAATAGTATCACCAGAGTGCTCACATGAATAATACCACCAGAGAGTGTTCACATGAATAGTATCACCAGAGAGTGCCCACATGAATAGTATCACCAGAGAGTGCTCACATGTATACTAACACCAGAGAGTGCTCAGATGAATAGTATCACCAGAGTGCTCACATGAATAATACCACCAGAGAGTGCTCACATGAATAGTATCACCAGAGAGTGCTCTCATGAATACTAACACCAGAGAGTGCTCAAATGAATAGTATCACCAGAGAAGGCTCACGTGAATAATATCACCAGAGAATGCTCACATGAATAGTATCACCAGAGAGTGCTCACATGAATAATATCACCAGAGAGTTCTCACATGAATACGAATACCAGATTGTGCTCACATGAATAGTATAAAAAGAGAGTGTTCACATGAATAGTATCGCCAGAGAGTGCCCACATGAATACTAACAACAGAGAGTGCTCACATGAATAGTAACACCAGAGAGTGCTCACAAGAATGGTATCACCAAAGAGTGCTCACATGAATAGTAACACCAGAGAGTGCTCACAAGAATGGTATCACCAAAGAGTGCTCACATGAATAATATCACCAGAGAGTGCTCACATGAATAATATCTCCAGAGAGTGCCCACATAAAAAGTATCACCAGAGAGAGCTCACATGAATAATACCACCAGAGAGTGCTCAGATGAATAATATCACCAGAGAGAGCTCACATGAATAGTTTTACCAGAGAGTGCTCACATGAATAGTATCACCAGAGAGTGCCCACATGAATACTAACACCAGAGAGTGCTCAGATGAATAATATCACCAGAGAGTGCTCACATGAATACTAACACCAGAGAGTGCTCAGATGAATAATATCACCAGAGAGTGCTCACATGTATACTAACACCAGAGAGTGTTCACATGAATAGTATCACCAGAGAGTGCTCACATGAATAGTATCACCAGAGAGTGCTCTCATGAATACTAACACCAGAGAATGCTCACATGAATAGTATCACCAGAGAGTGCTCACATGAATAATATCACCAGAGAGTTCTCACATGAATACTAACACCAGAGAGTGCTCACATGAATAGTATAACCAGAGAGTGCCCACATGAATACTAACACCAGAGAGTGCTCACATGAATAGTAACACCAGAGAGTGCTCACAAGAATGGTATCACCAGAGAGTGCCCACATGAATAGTATCAGCAGAGAGTGCTCTAATGAATACTAACACCAGAGAGTGCTCACATGAATAGTATAACCAGAGAGTGCTCACATGAATAGTATCACCAGAGAGTGCCCACATAAATAGTATCACCAGAGAGTGCTCAGATGAATAATATCACCAGAGAGTGCTCAGATGAATAATATCACCAGAGAGTGCTCACATGAATACTAACACCAGAGAGTGCTCAGATGAATAATATCACCAGAGAGTGCTCAGATGAATACTAACACCAGAGAGTGCTCACATGAATAGTATCACCAGAGAGTGCTCACATGACTAGTATCACCAGAGAGTGCTCACATGAATAATATCACCAGGGAGCGTTCACATGAATAGTATCACCAGAGTGTGCTCACATGAATAGTATCACCAGAGAGTGCTCACTGGAATAGTATCACCAGAGAGTGCCCACATGACTAGTATCACCAGAGAGTGCTCTAATGAATACTAACACCAGAGAGTGCTCATATGAATAGTATCACCAGAGAAGGCTCACATGAATAATATCACCAGAGAGTGCTCACTGGAATAGTATCACCAGAGAGTGCCCACATGAATAGTATCACCAGAGAGTGCTCTCATGAATACTAACACCAGAGAGTGCTCATATGAATAGTATCACCAGAGAAGGCTCACATGAATAATATCACCAGAGAGTTCTCACATGAATACTAACACCAGAGAGTGCTCACATGAATAGTATAACCAGAGAGTGCTCACATGAATAGTATCACCAGAGAGTGCCCACATGAATACTAACACCAGAGAGTGCTCACATGAATAGTAACACCAGAGAGTGCTCACATGAATAGTATCACCAGAGAGTGCCCACATGAATAGTATCACCAGAGAGTGCTCAGATGAATAATATCACCAGAGAGTGCTCACATGAATACTAACACCAGAGAGTGCTCACATGAATAATATCACCAGAGAGTGCTCACATGCATACTAACACCAGAGAGTGCTCACATGACTAGTATCACCAGAGAGTGCCCACATGAATAGTATCACCAGAGAGTGCTCTCATGAATACTAACACCAGAGAGTGCTCATATGAATAATATCACCAGAGAGTGCTCTCATAAATACTAACACCAGAGAGTGCTCATATGAATAGTTTTACCAGAGAAGGCTCACATGAATAATATCACCAGAGAGTTCTCACATTAATACTAACACCAGAGAGTGCTCACATGAATAGTATAAAAAGACAGTGTTCACATGATTAGTATCACCAGAGAGTTCCCACATGAATACTAACACCAGAGAGTGCTCACATGAATAGTAACACCAGAGAGTGCTCACGAGAATGGTATCACCAAAGAGTGCTCACATGAATAATATCACCAGAGAGTGCTCACATTAATAATATCACCAGAGAGAGCTCACATGAATAGTTTTACCAGAGAGTGCTCACATGAATAATATCACCAGGGAGTGTTCACATGAATAGTATCACCAGAGAGTGCTCACATGAATAGTATCACCAGAGAGTGCTCACTTGAATAGTATCACCAGAGAGTGCCCACATGAATAGTATCACCAGAGAGTGCTCACATGTATACTAACACCAGAGAGTGCTCAGATGAATAGTATCACCAGAGTGCTCACATGAATAATACCACCAGAGAGTGCTCACATGAATAGTATCACCAGAGAGTGCTCTCATGAATACTAACACCAGAGAGTGCTCAAATGAATAGTATCACCAGAGAAGGCTCACGTGAATAATATCACCAGAGAATGCTCACATGAATAGTATCACCAGAGAGTGCTCACATGAATAATATCACCAGAGAGTTCTCACATGAATACGAATACCAGATTGTGCTCACATGAATAGTATAAAAAGAGAGTGTTCACATGAATAGTATCGCCAGAGAGTGCCCACATGAATACTAACAACAGAGAGTGCTCACATGAATAGTAACACCAGAGAGTGCTCACAAGAATGGTATCACCAAAGAGTGCTCACATGAATAGTAACACCAGAGAGTGCTCACAAGAATGGTATCACCAAAGAGTGCTCACATGAATAATATCACCAGAGAGTGCTCACATGAATAATATCTCCAGAGAGTGCCCACATAAAAAGTATCACCAGAGAGAGCTCACATGAATAATACCACCAGAGAGTGCTCAGATGAATAATATCACCAGAGAGAGCTCACATGAATAGTTTTACCAGAGAGTGCTCACATGAATAGTATCACCAGAGAGTGCCCACATGAATACTAACACCAGAGAGTGCTCAGATGAATAATATCACCAGAGAGTGCTCACATGAATACTAACACCAGAGAGTGCTCAGATGAATAATATCACCAGAGAGTGCTCACATGTATACTAACACCAGAGAGTGCTCAGATGAATAATATCACCAGAGAGTGCTCACATGAATACTAACACCAGAGAGTGCTCACATGAATAGTATCACCAGAGTGCTCACATGAATAATACCACCAGAGAGTGTTCACATGAATAGTATCACCAGAGAGTGCTCACATGAATAGTATCACCAGAGAGTGCCCACATGAGTAGTTTTACCAGAGAGTGCTCACATGAATACTAACACCAGAGAGTGCTCAGATTAATAATATCACCAGAGAGTGCTCACATGAATAGTTTTACCTTAGAGTGATCACATGTATAGTATCACCAGAGAGTGCTCACATGAATAGTATCACCAGAGAGTGCTCATATGAATAGTATCACCAGAGAGTGCCCACATGAATAGTATCACCAGAGAATGCCCACATGAATAGTATCACCAGAGAGTGCTCATATGAATAGTATCACCAGAGAGTGCCCACATGAATAGTTTTACCAGAGAGTGCTCTCATGAATACTAACACCAGAGAATGCTCACATGAATAGTATCACCAGAGAGTGCTCACATGAATAATATCACCAGAGAGTTCTCACATGAATACTAACACCAGAGAGTGCTCACATGAATAGTATAACCAGAGAGTGCCCACATGAATACTAACACCAGAGAGTGCTCACATGAATAGTAACACCAGAGAGTGCTCACAAGAATGGTATCACCAGAGAGTGCTCACATTAATAGTTTTACCAGAGAGTGCTCACATGAATAGTATCACCAGAGAGTGCCCACATGACTAGTATCACCAGAGAGTGCTCACATGAATAATATCACCAGGGAGTGTTCACATTAATAGTATCACCAGAGAGTGCTCACATGAATAATATCACCAGAGAGTGCTCACATGAATAATATCACCAGAGAGTGCCCACCTGAATAGTATCACCAGGGAGCACCCACATGAATAATATTACCAGAGAGTGCCCACATGAATACTAACACCAGAGAGTGCTCACATGAATAGTAACACCAGAGACTGCTCACATGAATAGTATCACCAGAGAGTGCCCACATGAATAGTATCACCAGAGAGTGCTCACATGAATAGTATCACCAGAGAGTGCTCACAAGAATAGTAACACCAGAGACTGCTCACATGAATAGTAACACCAGAGACTGCTCACATGAATAGTATCACCAGAGAGAACTCACATTATTAGTATCACCAGAGAGTGCTCACAAGAATAGTATCACCAGAGAGAGCTCACATGAATAATATCACCAGAGAGTGCTCACATGAATAATATCACCAGAGTGTGCCCACATGAATAGTATCACCAGGGAGTGCTCACATGAATAGTATCACCAGGGAGTGCTCACATGAATAATATCACCAGAGAGTGCTCACATGTATAGTATCACCAGAGAATGCTCACATGGGAATAGTATCACCAGAGAGAGCTCACATGAATAGTATCACCAGAGAGTGCCCACATGAATAGTATCACCAGAGAGTGCTCACATGAATAGTATCACCAGAGAGCGCTCATATGAATAGTATCACAAGAGAGTGCTCTCATGAATAGTATCACCAGAAAGTGCTCAGATGAATAATATCACCAGAGAGTGCTCACATGAATACTAACACCAGAGAGTGCTCACATGAATAGTATCACCAGAGAGTGCTCACATGACTAGTATCACCAGAGAGTGCTCACATGAATAATATCACCAGGGAGCGTTCACATGAATAGTATCACCAGAGAGTGCTCACATGAATAATATCACCAGAGAGTGTTCACATGAATAATATCACCAGAGAGTGCCCACCTGAATAGTATCACCAGGGAGCGCCCACATGAATAATATTACCAGAGAGTGCCCACATGAATACTAACACCAGAGAGTGCTCACATGAATAGTAACACCAGAGACTGCTCACATGAATAGTATCACCAGAGAGTGCCCACATGAATAGTATCACCAGAGAGTGCTCACATGAATAGTATCACCAGAGAGTGCTCACAAGAATAGTAACACCAGAGACTGCTCACATGAATAGTATCACCAGAGAGAACTCACATTATTAGTATCACCAGAGAGTGCTCACATGAATAGTATCACCAGAGAGAGCTCACATGAATAATATCACCAGAGAGTGCTCACATGAATAATATCACCAGAGTGTGCCCACATGAATAGTATCACCAGGGAGTGCTCACATGAATAGTATCACCAGGGAGTGCTCACATGAATAATATCACCAGGGAGTGCTCACATGAATAATATCACCAGAGAGTGCTCACATGTATAGTATCACCAGAGAATGCTCACATGGGAATAGTATCACCAGAGAGAGCTCACATGAATAGTATCACCAGAGAGTGCCCACATGAATAGTATCACCAGAGAAAGCTCACATGAATAGTATCACCAGAGAGCGCTCACATGAATACTAACTCCAGAGAGTGCTCACATGAATAGTATCACCAGAGAGTGCTCACATGAAGAATAGTATCACCAGAGAGCGCTCATATGAATAGTATCACCAGAGAGAACTCACATTATTAGTATCACCAAAGAGTGCTCACAGGAATAGTATCACCAGAGAGTACTCACATGAATAGTATCACCAGAGAGAGCCCACATGAATAGTATCACCAGAGAGTGCTCACATGAACACTAACACCAGAGAGTGCTCACATGAATACTATCACCAGGGAGTGCTCACATGAATAATATCACCAGAGAGTGCTCACATGTATAGTATCACCAGAGAATGCTCACATGGGAATAGTATCACAAGAGAGAGCTCACATGAATAGTATCACCAGAGAGTGCCCACATGAATAGTATCACCAGAGAAAGCTCACATGAATAGTATCACCAGAGAGCGCTCACATGAATACTAACTCCAGAGAGTGCTCACATGAATAGTATCACCAGAGAGTGCTCACATGAAGAATAGTAACACCAGAGAGCGCTCATATGAATAGTATCACCAGAGAGAACTCACATTATTAGTTTTACCAAAGAGTGCTCACATGAATAGTATCACCAGAGAGTACTCACATGAATAGTATCACCAGAGAGAGCCCACATGAATAGTATCACCAGAGAGTGCTCACATGAACACTAACACCAGAGAGTGCCCACATGAATAGTATCACCAGAGAGTGCTCATATGAATACTAACACCAGAGAGTGCTCACATGAATAGTATCACCAGAGAGTGCTCACATGAATACTAACACCAGAGAGTGCTCACATGAATAGTATCACCAGGGAGTGCTCACATGAATAATATCACCAGAGAGTGCTCACATGAATAGTATCACCAGAGCGTGCCCACATGAATAGTATCACCAGAAAGTGATCACATGAATAATATCACCAGAGAGTGCTCACATGAATAGTATCACCAGAGAGTGCTCACATGAATAGTATCACTAGAGAATGATCACATAAATAGTACCACCAGAGAGTGCTCACATGAGTAGTATCACCAGAAAGTGATCACATGAATAATATCACCAGAGAGTGCTCACATGAAAAGTATCACCAGAGACTGCTCACATGAGTAGTATCACCAGAAAGTGATCACATGAATAATATCACCAGAGAGTGCTCACATGAATAGTATCACCAGAGAGAGCTCACATGAATAGTTTTACCAGAGAGTGCTCACATGAATAATATCACCAGAGAGTGCTCACATGAATAATATCACCAGAGAGAGCTCACATGAATAGTTTTACCAGAGAGTGCTCACATGAATAATATCACCAGGGAGTGTTCACATGAATAGTATCACCAGAGAGTGCTCACATGAATAGTATCACCAGAGAGTGCTCACTTGAATAGTATCACCAGAGAGTGCCCACATGAATAGTATCACCAGAGAGTGCTCACATGTATACTAACACCAGAGAGTGCTCAGATGAATAGTATCACCAGAGTGCTCACATGAACAATACCACCAGAGAGTGCTCACATGAATAGTATCACCAGAGAGTGCTCACATGAATAATATCACCAGAGAGCGCTCATATGAATACTATCACCAAAGAGTTCTCACATGAATACGAACACCAGATTGTGCTCACATGAATAGTATAAAAAGAGAGTGTTCACATGAATAGTATCGCCAGAGAGTGCCCACATGAATACTAACAACAGAGAGTGCTCACATGAATAGTAACACCAGAGAGTGCTCACAAGAATGGTATCACCAAAGAGTGCTCACGTGAATAGTAACACCAGAGAGTGCTCACAAGAATGGTATCACCAAAGAGTGCTCACATGATCAATATCACCAGAGAGTGCTCACATGAATAATATCTCCAGAGAGTGCCCACATAAAAAGTATCACCAGAGAGTGCTCACATGAAAAATACCACCAGAGAGTGCTCAGATGAATAATATCACCAGAGAGAGCTCACATGAATAGTTTTACCAGAGAGTGCTCACATGAATAGTATAACCAGAGAGTGCCCACATGAATAGTATCACCAGAGAGTGCTCAGATGAATAATATCACCAGAGAGTGCTCACATGAATACTAACACCAGAGAGTGCTCAGATGAATAATATCACCAGAGAGTGCTCACATGAATACTAACACCAGAGAGTGCTCACATGAATAGTATCACCAGAGTGCTCACATGAATAATAGCACCAGAGAGTGTTCACATGAATAGTATCACCAGAGAGTGCTCACATGAATAGTATCACCAGAGAGTGCCCACATGAGTAGTTTTACCAGAGAGTGCTCACATGAATAGTATCACCAGAGAGTGCTCAGATGAATAATATCACCAGAGAGTTCTCACATGAATACTAACACCAGAGAATGCTCAGATGAATAATATCACCAGAGAGTGCTCACATGAATAATTTTACCTTAGAGTATTCACATGAATAGTATCACCAGAGAGTGCTCACATGAATAGTATCACCAGAGAGTAGCCACATGAATAGTATCACCAGAGAATGCCCACATGAATAGTATCACCAGAGAGTGCTCATATGAATAGTATCACCAGAGAGTGCCCACATGAATAGTTTCACCAGAGAGTGCTTTCATGAATACTAACACCAGAGAATGCTCACATGAATAGTATCACCAGAGAGTGCTCACATGAATAATATCACCAGAGAGTTCTCACATGAATACTAACACCAGAGAGTGCTCACATGAATAGTATAACCAGAGAGTGCCCACATGAATACTAACACCAGAGAGTGCTCACATGAATAGTAACACCAGAGACTGCTCACATGAATAGTATCACCAGAGAGTGCCCACATGAATAGTATCACCAGAGAGTGCTCACATGAATAGTAACACCAGAGACTGCTCACAATAATGGTATCACCAGAGTGTGCTCACATGAATAATATCACCAGAGAGTGCTCACATGAATAATACCACCAGAGAGTGCTCACATGAATAATATCACCAGAGAGTGCTCACATTAATAGTTTTACCAGAGAGTGCTCACATGAATAGTATCACCAGAGAGTGCCCACAGGAATAGTATCATCAGAGACAGCTCACATGAATAGTATCACCAGAGAGTGCCCACATGAATAGTTTCACCAGAGAGTGCTCTCATGAATACTAACACCAGAGAATGCTCACATGAATAGTATCACCAGAGAGTGCTCACATGAATAATATCACCAGAGAGTTCTCACATGAATACTAACACCAGAGAGTGCTCACATGAATAGTATAACCAGAGAGTGCCCACATGAATACTAACACCAGAGAGTGCTCACATGAATAGTATCACCAGAGACTGCTCACATGAATAGTATCACCAGATAGTGTTCACATGAATAGTATCACCAGAGAGTGCTCACATGAATAGTATCACCAGAGAGCGCTCATATAAATAGTATCACAAGAGAGTGCTCTCATGAATAGTATCACCAGAAAGTGCTCAGATGAATAATATCACCAGAGAGTGCTCACATGAATACTAACACCAGAGAGTGCTCACATGAATAGTATCACCAGACAGTGCTCACATGACTAGTATCACCAGAGAGTGCTCACATGAATAATATCACCAGGGAGTGTTCACATGAATAGTATCACCAGAGAGTGCTCACATGAATAATATCACCAGAGAGTGCTCACATGAATAATATCACCAGAGAGTGCTCACATGAATAGTATCACCAGAGACTGCTCACATGAATAGTATCACCAGAGAGTGCTCACATGACTAGTATCACCAGAGAGTGCTCACATGAATAATATTACCAGAGAGTGCCCACATGAATACTAACACCAGAGAGTGCTCACATGAATAGTAACACCAGAGACTGCTCACATGAATAGAATCACCAGAGAGTGCCCACATGAATAGTATCACCAGAGAGTGCTCACATGAATAGTATCACCAGAGAGTGCTCACAAGAATAGTAACACCAGAGACTGCTCACATGAATAGTATCACCAGAGACTGCTCACATGAATAGTATCACCAGAGAGAACTCACATTATTAGTATCACCAAAGAGCACTCACATGAATAGTATCACCAGAGAGTACTCACATGAATAATATCACCAGAGAGTGCTCACATGAATAATATCACCAGAGAGTGCCCACATGAATAGTATCACCAGGGAGTGCTCACATGAACAATATCACCAGAGAGTGCTCACATGTATAGTATCACCAGAGAATGCTCACATGGGAATGGTATCACCAGAGAGAGCTCACATCAATAGTATCACCAGAGAGTGCCCACATGAATAGTATCACCAGAGAAAGCCCACATGAATAGTATCACCAGAGAGTGCTCACATGAATAGTATCACCAGAAAGTGCTCAGATGAATAATATCACCAGAGAGTGCTCACATGAATACTAACACCAGAGAGTGCTCACATGAATAGTATCACCAGAGAGTGCTCACATGACTAGTATCACCAGAGAGTGCTCACATGAATAATATCACCAGGGAGTGTTCACATGCATAGTATCACCAGAGAGTGCTCACATGAATAATATCACCAGAGAGTGCTCACATGAATAATATCACCAGAGAGTGCCCACCTGAATAGTATCACCAGGGAGCGTCCACATGAATAATATTACCAGAGAGTGCCCACATGAATACTAACACCAGAGAGTGCTCACATGAATAGTAACACCAGAGACTGCTCACATGAATAGTATCACCAGAGAGTGCCCACATGAATAGTATCACCAGAGAGTGCTCACATGAATAGTATCACCAGAGAGTGCTCACAAGAATAGTAACACCAGAGACTGCTCACATGAATAGTAACACCAGAGACTGCTCACATGAATAGTATCACCAGAGAGTGCTCACATGAATAGTATCACCAGAGAGTGCTCACAAGAATAGTATCACCAGAGAGAACTCACATTATTAGTATCACCAAAGAGCACTCACATGAATAGTATCACCAGAGAGTGCTCACATGAATAATATCACCAGAGAGTGCTCACATGAATAATATCACCAGAGAGTGCTCACATGAATAATATCACCAGAGAGTGCTCACATGAATAGTATCACCAGGGAGTGCTCACCTGAATAATATCACCAGAGAGTGCTCACATGTATAGTATCACCAGAGAATGCTCACATGGGAATAGTATCACCAGAGAGAGCTCACATGAATAGTATCACCAGAGAGTGCCCACATGAATAGTATCACCAGAGAAAGCCCACATGAATAGTATCACCAGAGAGTGCTCACATGAAGAATAGTATCACCAGAGAGCGCTCACATGAATAGTATCACCAGAGAGAACTCAGATTATTAGTATCACCAAAGAGTGCTCACATGAATAGTATCACCAGAGAGTACTCACATGAATAGTATCACCAGAGAGAGCCCACATGAATAGTATCACCAGAGAGTGCTCACATGAACACTAACACCAGAGAGTGCTCACATGAATAGTATCACCAGAGAGTGCTCACATGAATACTAACACCAGAGAGTGCTCACATGAATAGTATCACCAGGGAGTGCTCACATGAATAATATCACCAGAGAGTGCTCACATGAATAGTATCACCAGAGCGTGCCCACATAAATAGTATCACCAGAGAGTGCTCACATGGGAATAGTATCACCAAAGAGAGCCCACATGAATTATATCACCAGAAAGTGCTCACATGAATACTATCACCAGAGAGTGCTCACATGAATAGTATCACCAGAGTGATGACATAAATAGTACCACCAGAGAGTGCTCACATGTATAGTATCACCAGAGAGTGATCACATGAATAATATCACCAGAGAGTGCTCACATGAATAGTATCACCAGAGACTGCTCACATGAATAGTATTACCAGAGAGTGTTCACATGAATAGTATAACCAGAGAGTGCTCACATGAATAGTATCACCAGAGAGCGCTCATATGAATAGTATCACAAGAGAGTGCTCTCATGAATAGTATCACCAGAGAGTGTTCACATGAATAGTATCACCAGAGAGTGCTCACATGAATAATATCACCAAAGAGTGCTCACATGAATAATATCACCAGAGAGTGCCCACCTGAATAGTATCACCAGGGAGCGCCCACATGTATAATATTACCAGAGAGTGCCCACATGAATACTAACACCAGAGAGTGCTCACATGAATAGTAACACCAGAGACTGCTCACATGAATAGTATCACCAGAGAGTGCCCACATGAATAGTATCACCAGAGAATGATCACATGAATAATATCACCAGAGAGTGCTCACATGAATACTAACTCCAGAGAGTGCTCACATGAATAATATCACCAGAGAGTGCTCACATGAATAATATCACCAGAGACTGCTCACATGAATAGTATTACCAGAAAGTGCTCACATGAATACTATCACCAGAGAGTGCTCACATGAATAGTATCACTAGAGAGTGATCACATAAATAGTACCACCAGAGAGTGCTCACATGAGTAGTATCACTAGAAAGTGATCACATGAATAATATCACCAGAGAGTGCTCACATGAATAGTATCACCAGAGAGCGCTCATATGAATAGTATCACCAGAGAGAACTCACATTATTAGTATCACCAAAGAGTGCTCACATGAATAGTATCACCAGAGAGAGCCCACATGAATAGTATCACCAGAGAGTGCTCACATGAACACTAACACCAGAGAGTGCTCACATGAATACTATCACCAGGGAGTGCTCACATGAATAATATCACCAGAGAGTGCTCACATGTATAGTATCACCAGAGAATGCTCACATGGGAATAGTATCACAAGAGAGAGCTCACATGAATAGTATCACCAGAGAGTGCCCACATGAATAGTATCACCAGAGAAAGCTCACATGAATAGTATCACCAGAGAGCGCTCACATGAATACTAACTCCAGAGAGTGCTCACATGAATAGTATCACCAGAGAGTGCTCACATGAAGAATAGTATCACCAGAGAGCGCTCATATGAATAGTATCACCAGAGAGAACTCACATTATTAGTATCACCAAAGAGTGCTCACATGAATAGTATCACCAGAGAGTACTCACATGAATAGTATCACCAGAGAGAGCCCACATGAATAGTATCACCAGAGAGTGCTCACATGAACAATAACACCAGAGAGTGCCCACATGAATAGTATCACCAGAGAGTGCTCATATGAATACTAACACCAGAGAGTGCTCACATGAATAGTATCACCAGAGAGTGCTCACATGAATACTAACACCAGAGAGTGCTCACATGAATAGTATCACCAGGGAGTGCTCACATGAATAATATCACCAGAGAGTGCTCACATGAATAGTATCACCAGAGCGTGCCCACATGAATAGTATCACCAGAAAGTGATCACATAAATAATATCACCAGAGAGTGCTCACATGAATAGTATCACCAGAGACTGCTCACATGAATAGTATCACCAGAGAGTGCTCACATGAATAGTATCACTAGAGAATGATCACATAAATAGTACCACCAGAGAGTGCTCACATGAGTAGTATCACCAGAAAGTGATCACATGAATAATATCACCAGAGAGTGCTCACATGAAAAAGTATCACCAGAGACTGCTCACATGAGTAGTATCACCAGAAAGTGATCACATGAATAATATCACCAGAGAGTGCTCACATGAATAGTATCACCAGAGAGTGCCCACATGAATACTAACACCAGAGAGTGCTCACATGAATAGTAACACCAGAGAGTGCTCACGAGAATGGTATCACCAAAGAGTGCTCACATGAATAATATCACCAGAGAGTGCTCACATGAATAATATCACCAGAGAGAGCTCACATGAATAGTTTTACCAGAGAGTGCTCACATGAATAATATCACCAGGGAGTGTTCACATGAATAGTATCACCAGAGAGTGCTCACATGAATAGTATCACCAGAGAGTGCTCACTTGAATAGTATCACCAGAGAGTGCCCACATGAATAGTATCACCATAGAGTGCTCACATGTATACTAACACCAGAGAGTGCTCAGATGAATAGTATCACCAGAGTGCTCACATGAATAATACCACCAGAGAGTGCTCACATGAATAGTATCACCAGAGAGTGCTCTCATGAATACTAACACCAGAGAGTGCTCACGTGAATAATATCACCAGAGAATGCTCACATGAATAGTATCACCAGAGAGTGCTCACATGAATAATATCACCAGAGAGCGCTCATATGAATACTATCACCAAAGAGTTCTCACATGAATACGAACACCAGATTGTGCTCACATGAATAGTATAAAAAGAGAGTGTTCACATGAATAGTATCGCCAGAGAGTGCCCACATGAATACTAACAACAGAGAGTGCTCACATGAATAGTAACACCAGAGAGTGCTCACAAGAATGGTATCACCAAAGAGTGCTCACGTGAATAGTAACACCAGGGAGTGCTCACAAGAATGGTATCACCAAAGAGTGCTCACATGAATAATATCACCAGAGAGTGCTCACATGAATAATATCACCAGAGAGTGCTCACATAAAAAGTATCACCAGAGAGTGCTCACATGAAAAATACCACCAGAGAGTGCTCAGATGAATAATATCACCAGAGAGAGCTCACATGAATAGTTTTACCAGAGAGTGCTCACATGAATAGTATAACCAGAGAGTGCCCACATGAATACTAACACCAGACAGTGCTCAGATGAATAATATCACCAGAGAGTGCTCACATGAATACTAACACCAGAGAGTGCTCACATGAATAGTATCACCAGAGTGCTCACATGAATAATAGCACCAGAGAGTGTTCACATGAATAGTATCACCAGAGAGTGCTCACATGAATAGTATCACCAGAGAGTGCCCACATGAGTAGTTTTACCAGAGAGTGCTCACATGAATAGTATCACCAGAGAGTGCTCAGATGAATAATATCACCAGAGAGTGCTCACATGAATACTAACACCAGAGAATGCTCAGATGAATAATATCACCAGAGAATGCTCACATGAATAGTACCACCAGAGAGTGCTCACATGAATAGTATCCCTAGAGAGTGCTCATATGAATAGTATCACCAGAGAGTGCCCACATGAATAGTATCACCAGAGAATGCCCACATGAATAGTATCACCAGAGAGTGCTCATATGAATAGTATCTCCAGAGAGTGCCCACATGAATAGTTTCACCAGAGAGTGCTCTCATGAATACTAACACCAGAGAATGCTCACATGAATAGTATCACCAGAGAGTGCTCACATGAATAATATCACCAGAGAGTTCTCACATGAATACTAACACCAGAGAGTGCTCACATGAATAGTATAACCAGAGAGTGCCCACATGAATACTAACACCAGTGAGTGCTCACATGAATAGTAACACCAGAGAGTGCTCACAATAATGGTATCACCAGAGTGTGCTCACATGAATAATATCACCAGAGAGTGCTCACATGAATAATACCACCAGAGAGTGCTCACATGAATAATATCACCAGAGAGTGCTCACATTAATAGTTTTACCAGAGAGTGCTCACATGAATAGTATCACCAGAGAGTGCCCACAGGAATAGTATCATCAGAAAGTGCTCAGATGAATAATATCACCAGAGAGTGCTCACATGAATACTAACACCAGAGATTGCTCACATGAATAGTATCACCAGAGAGTGCTCACATGACTAGTATCACCAGAGAGTGCTCACATGAATAATATCACCAGGGAGTGTTCACATGAATAGTATCACCAGAGAGTGCTCACATGAATAGTATCACCAGAGAGCGCTCACATGAATAGTATCACCAGAGAGAACTCACATTATTAGTATCACCAAAGAGTGCTCACATGAATAGTATCACCAGAGAGTACTCACATGAATAGTATCACCAGAGAGAGCCCACATGAATAGTATCACCAGAGAGTGCTCACATGAACACTAACACCAGAGAGTGCTCACATGAATAGTATCACCAGAGAGTGCTCATATGAATACTAACACCAGAGAGTGCTCACATGAATAGTATCACCAGAGAGTGCTCACATGAATATTAACACCAGAGAGTGCTCACATAAATAGTATAACCAGGGAGTGCTCACATGAATAATATCACCAGAGAGTGCTCACATGAATAGTATCACCAGAGCGTGCCCACATGAATAGTATCACCAGAGAGTGCTCACATGGGAATAGTATCACCAGAGAGAGCCCACATGAATTATATCACCAGAAAGTGCTCACATGAATATTATCACCAGAGAGTGATCACATAAATAGTACCACCAGAGAGTGCACACATGAATAGTATCACCAGAGAGTGATCACATGAATAATATCACCAGAGAGTGCTCACATGAATAGTATCACCAGAGACTGCTCACATGAATAGTATCACCAGATAGTGTTCACATGAATAGTATCACCAGAGAGTGCTCACATGAATAGTATCACCAGAGAGCGCTCATATAAATAGTATCACAAGAGAGTGCTCTCATGAATAGTATCACCAGAAAGTGCTCAGATGAATAATATCACCAGAGAGTGCTCACATGAATACTAACACCAGAGAGTGCTCACATGAATAGTATCACCAGACAGTGCTCACATGACTAGTATCACCAGAGAGTGCTCACATGAATAATATCACCAGGGAGTGTTCACATGAATAGTATCACCAGAGAGTGCTCACATGAATAATATCACCAGAGAGTGCTCACATGAATAATATCACCAGAGAGTGCCCACCTGAATAGTATCACCAGGGAGCGCCCACATGAATAATATTACCAGAGAGTGCCCACATGAATACTAACACCAGAGAGTGCTCACATGAATAGTAACACCAGAGACTGCTCACATGAATAGAATCACCAGAGAGTGCCCACATGAATAGTATCACCAGAGAGTGCTCACATGAATAGTATCACCAGAGAGTGCTCACAAGAATAGTAACACCAGAGACTGCTCACATGAATAGTAACACCAGAGACTGCTCACATGAATAGTATCACCAGAGAGAACTCACATTATTAGTATCACCAAAGAGCACTCACATGAATAGTATCACCAGAGAGTGCTCACATGAATAATATCACCAGAGAGTGCTCACATGAATAATATCACCAGAGAGTGCCCACATGAATAGTATCACCAGGGAGTGCTCACATGTATAGTATCACCAGAGAATGCTCACATGGGAATGGTATCACCAGAGAGAGCTCACATCAATAGTATCACCAGAGAGTGCCCACATGAATAGTATCACCAGAGAAAGCCCACATGAATAGTATCACCAGAGAGTGCTCACATGAATAGTATCACCAGAAAGTGCTCAGATGAATAATATCACCAGAGAGTGCTCACATGAATACTAACACCAGAGAGTGCTCACATGAATAGTATCACCAGAGAGTGCTCACATGACTAGTATCACCAGAGAGTGCTCACATGAATAATATCACCAGGGAGTGTTCACATGCATAGTATCACCAGAGAGTGCTCACATGAATAATATCACCAGAGAGTGCTCACATGAATAATATCACCAGAGAGTGCCCACCTGAATAGTATCACCAGGGAGCGCCCACATGAATAATATTACCAGAGAGTGCCCACATGAATACTAACACCAGAGAGTGCTCACATGAATAGTAACAACAGAGACTGCTCACATGAATAGTATCACCAGAGAGTGCCCACATGAATAGTATCACCAGAGAGTGCTCACATGAATAGTATCACCAGAGAGTGCTCACAAGAATAGTAACACCAGAGACTGCTCATTAATAGTAACACCAGAGACTGCTCACATGAATAGTATCACCAGAGAGTGCTCACATGAATAATATCACCAGAGAGTGCTCACATGAATAATATCACCAGAGAGTGCTCACATGAATAATATCACCAGAGAGTGCTCACATGAATAGTATCACCAGGGAGTGCTCACATGAATAATATCACCAGAGAGTGCTCACATGAATAGTATCACCAGAGCGTGCCCACATGAATAGTATCACCAGAGAGTGCTCACATGGGAATAGTATCACCAGAGAGAGCCCACATGAATTATATCACCAGAAAGTGCTCACATGAATATTATCACCAGAGAGTGATCACATAAATAGTACCACCAGAGAGTGCACACATGAATAGTATCACCAGAGAGTGATCACATGAATAATATCACCAGAGAGTGCTCACATGAATAGTATCACCAGAGACTGCTCACATGAATAGTATCACCAGATAGTGTTCACATGAATAGTATCACCAGAGAGTGCTCACATGAATAGTATCACCAGAGAGCGCTCATATAAATAGTATCACAAGAGAGTGCTCTCATGAATAGTATCACCAGAAAGTGCTCAGATGAATAATATCACCAGAGAGTGCTCACATGAATACTAACACCAGAGAGTGCTCACATGAATAGTATCACCAGACAGTGCTCACATGACTAGTATCACCAGAGAGTGCTCACATGAATAATATCACCAGGGAGTGTTCACATGAATAGTATCACCAGAGAGTGCTCACATGAATAATATCACCAGAGAGTGCTCACATGAATAATATCACCAGAGAGTGCCCACCTGAATAGTATCACCAGGGAGCGCCCACATGAATAATATTACCAGAGAGTGCCCACATGAATACTAACACCAGAGAGTGCTCACATGAATAGTAACACCAGAGACTGCTCACATGAATAGAATCACCAGAGAGTGCCCACATGAATAGTATCACCAGAGAGTGCTCACATGAATAGTATCACCAGAGAGTGCTCACAAGAATAGTAACACCAGAGACTGCTCACATGAATAGTAACACCAGAGACTGCTCACATGAATAGTATCACCAGAGAGAACTCACATTATTAGTATCACCAAAGAGCACTCACATGAATAGTATCACCAGAGAGTGCTCACATGAATAATATCACCAGAGAGTGCTCACATGAATAATATCACCAGAGAGTGCCCACATGAATAGTATCACCAGGGAGTGCTCACATGAACAATATCACCAGAGAGTGCTCACATGTATAGTATCACCAGAGAATGCTCACATGGGAATGGTATCACCAGAGAGAGCTCACATCAATAGTATCACCAGAGAGTGCCCACATGAATAGTATCACCAGAGAAAGCCCACATGAATAGTATCACCAGAGAGTGCTCACATGAATAGTATCACCAGAAAGTGCTCAGATGAATAATATCACCAGAGAGTGCTCACATGAATACTAACACCAGAGAGTGCTCACATGAATAGTATCACCAGAGAGTGCTCACATGACTAGTATCACCAGAGAGTGCTCACATGAATAATATCACCAGGGAGTGTTCACATGCATAGTATCACCAGAGAGTGCTCACATGAATAATATCACCAGAGAGTGCTCACATGAATAATATCACCAGAGAGTGCCCACCTGAATAGTATCACCAGGGAGCGCCCACATGAATAATATTACCAGAGAGTGCCCACATGAATACTAACACCAGAGAGTGCTCTCATGAATACTAACACCAGAGAATGCTCACATGAATAGTATCACCAGAGAGTGCTCACATGAATAATATCACCAGAGAGTTCTCACATGAATACTAACACCAGAGAGTGCTCACATGAATAGTATAACCAGAGAGTGCCCACATGAATACTAACACCAGAGAGTGCTCACATGAATAGTAACACCAGAGAGTGCTCACATGAATAGTATAACCAGAGAGTGCTCACATGAATAGTATCACCAGAGAGTGCCCACATAAATAGTATCACCAGAGAGTGCTCAGATGAATAATATCACCAGAGAGTGCTCAGATGAATAATATCACCAGAGAGTGCTCACATGAATACTAACACCAGAGAGTGCTCAGATGAATAATATCACCAGAGAGTGCTCAGATGAATACTAACACCAGAGAGTGCTCACATGAATAGTATCACCAGAGAGTGCTCACATGACTAGTATCACCAGAGAGTGCTCACATGAATAATATCACCAGGGAGCGTTCACATGAATAGTATCACCAGAGTGTGTTCACATGAATAGTATCACCAGAGAGTGCTCACTGGAATAGTATCACCAGAGAGTGCCCACATGACTAGTATCACCAGAGAGTGCTCTCATGAATACTAACACCAGAGAGTGCTCATATGAATAGTATCACCAGAGAAGGCTCACATGAATAATATCACCAGAGAGTGCTCACTGGAATAGTATCACCAGAGAGTGCCCACATGAATAGTATCACCAGAGAGTGCTCTCATGAATACTAACACCAGAGAGTGCTCATATGAATAGTATCACCAGAGAAGGCTCACATGAATAATATCACCAGAGAGTTCTCACATGAATACTAACACCAGAGAGTGCTCACATGAATAGTATAACCAGAGAGTGCTCACATGAATAGTATCACCAGAGAGTGCCCACATGAATACTAACACCAGAGAGTGCTCACATGAATAGTAACACCAGAGAGTGCTCACATGAATAGTATCACCAGAGAGTGCCCACATGAATAGTATCACCAGAGAGTGCTCAGATGAATAATATCACCAGAGAGTGCTCACATGAATACTAACACCAGAGAGTGCTCAGATGAATAATATCACCAGAGAGTGCTCACATGCATACTAACACCAGAGAGTGCTCACATGACTAGTATCACCAGAGAGTGCCCACATGAATAGTATCACCAGAGAGTGCTCTCATGAATACTAACACCAGAGAGTGCTCATATGAATAATATCACCAGAGAGTGCTCTCATAAATACTAACACCAGAGAGTGCTCATATGAATAGTTTTACCAGAGAAGGCTCACATGAATAATATCACCAGAGAGTTCTCACATTAATACTAACACCAGAGAGTGCTCACATGAATAGTATAAAAAGAGAGTGTTCACATGATTAGTATCACCAGAGAGTTCCCACATGAATACTAACACCAGAGAGTGCTCACATGAATAGTAACACCAGAGAGTGCTCACGAGAATGGTATCACCAAAGAGTGCTCACATGAATAATATCACCAGAGAGAGCTCACATGAATAGTTTTACCAGAGAGTGCTCACATGAATAATATCACCAAGGAGTGTTCACATGAATAGTATCACCAGAGAGTGCTCACATGAATAGTATCACCAGAGAGTGCTCACTTGAATAGTATCACCAGAGAGTGCCCACATGAATAGTATCACCAGAGAGTGCTCACATGTATACTAACACCAGAGAGTGCTCAGATGAATAGTATCACCAGAGTGCTCACATGAATAATACCACCAGAGAGTGCTCACATGAATAGTATCACCAGAGAGTGCTCTCATGAATACTAACACCAGAGAGTGCTCAAATGAATAGTATCACCAGAGAAGGCTCACGTGAATAATATCACCAGAGAATGCTCACATGAATAGTATCACCAGAGAGTGCTCACATGAATAATATCACCAGAGAGTTCTCACATGAATACGAATACCAGATTGTGCTCACATGAATAGTATAAAAAGAGAGTGTTCACATGAATAGTATCGCCAGAGAGTGCCCACATGAATACTAACAACAGAGAGTGCTCACATGAATAGTAACACCAGAGAGTGCTCACAAGAATGGTATCACCAAAGAGTGCTCACATGAATAGTAACACCAGAGAGTGCTCACAAGAATGGTATCACCAAAGAGTGCTCACATGAATAATATCACCAGAGAGTGCTCACATGAATAATATCTCCAGAGAGTGCCCACATAAAAAATATCACCAGAGAGTGCTCACATGAATAATACCACCAGAGAGTGCTCAGATGAATAATATCACCAGAGAGTGCCCACATGAATAGTATCACCAGAGAGTGCTCAGATGAATAATATCACCAGAGAGTGCTCACATGAATACTAACACCAGAGAGTGCTCAGATGAATAATATCACCAGAGAGTGCTCACATGAATACTAACACCAGAGAGTGCTCACATGAATAGTATCACCAGAGTGCTCACATGAATAATACCACCAGAGAGTGTTCACATGAATAGTATCACCAGAGAGTGCCCACATGAATAGTATCACCAGAGAGTGCTCACATGTATACTAACACCAGAGAGTGCTCAGATGAATAGTATCACCAGAGTGCTCACATGAATAATACCACCAGAGAGTGCTCACATGAATAGTATCACCAGAGAGTGCTCTCATGAATACTAACACCAGAGAGTGCTCAAATGAATAGTATCACCAGAGAAGGCTCACGTGAATAATATCACCAGAGAATGCTCACATGAATAGTATCACCAGAGAGTGCTCACATGAATAATATCACCAGAGAGTTCTCACATGAATACGAATACCAGATTGTGCTCACATGAATAGTATAAAAAGAGAGTGTTCACATGAATAGTATCGCCAGAGAGTGCCCACATGAATACTAACAACAGAGAGTGCTCACATGAATAGTAACACCAGAGAGTGCTCACAAGAATGGTATCACCAAAGAGTGCTCACATGAATAGTAACACCAGAGAGTGCTCACAAGAATGGTATCACCAAAGAGTGCTCACATGAATAATATCACCAGAGAGTGCTCACATGAATAATATCTCCAGAGAGTGCCCACATAAAAAGTATCACCAGAGAGAGCTCACATGAATAATACCACCAGAGAGTGCTCAGATGAATAATATCACCAGAGAGAGCTCACATGAATAGTTTTACCAGAGAGTGCTCACATGAATAGTATCACCAGAGAGTGCCCACATGAATACTAACACCAGAGAGTGCTCAGATGAATAATATCACCAGAGAGTGCTCACATGAATACTAACACCAGAGAGTGCTCAGATGAATAATATCACCAGAGAGTGCTCACATGTATACTAACACCAGAGAGTGTTCACATGAATAGTATCACCAGAGAGTGCTCACATGAATAGTATCACCAGAGAGTGCTCTCATGAATACTAACACCAGAGAATGCTCACATGAATAGTATCACCAGAGAGTGCTCACATGAATAATATCACCAGAGAGTTCTCACATGAATACTAACACCAGAGAGTGCTCACATGAATAGTATAACCAGAGAGTGCCCACATGAATACTAACACCAGAGAGTGCTCACATGAATAGTAACACCAGAGAGTGCTCACAAGAATGGTATCACCAGAGAGTGCCCACATGAATAGTATCAGCAGAGAGTGCTCTAATGAATACTAACACCAGAGAGTGCTCACATGAATAGTATAACCAGAGAGTGCTCACATGAATAGTATCACCAGAGAGTGCCCACATAAATAGTATCACCAGAGAGTGCTCAGATGAATAATATCACCAGAGAGTGCTCAGATGAATAATATCACCAGAGAGTGCTCACATGAATACTAACACCAGAGAGTGCTCAGATGAATAATATCACCAGAGAGTGCTCAGATGAATACTAACACCAGAGAGTGCTCACATGAATAGTATCACCAGAGAGTGCTCACATGACTAGTATCACCAGAGAGTGCTCACATGAATAATATCACCAGGGAGCGTTCACATGAATAGTATCACCAGAGTGTGCTCACATGAATAGTATCACCAGAGAGTGCTCACTGGAATAGTATCACCAGAGAGTGCCCACATGACTAGTATCACCAGAGAGTGCTCTAATGAATACTAACACCAGAGAGTGCTCATATGAATAGTATCACCAGAGAAGGCTCACATGAATAATATCACCAGAGAGTGCTCACTGGAATAGTATCACCAGAGAGTGCCCACATGAATAGTATCACCAGAGAGTGCTCTCATGAATACTAACACCAGAGAGTGCTCATATGAATAGTATCACCAGAGAAGGCTCACATGAATAATATCACCAGAGAGTTCTCACATGAATACTAACACCAGAGAGTGCTCACATGAATAGTATAACCAGAGAGTGCTCACATGAATAGTATCACCAGAGAGTGCCCACATGAATACTAACACCAGAGAGTGCTCACATGAATAGTAACACCAGAGAGTGCTCACATGAATAGTATCACCAGAGAGTGCCCACATGAATAGTATCACCAGAGAGTGCTCAGATGAATAATATCACCAGAGAGTGCTCACATGAATACTAACACCAGAGAGTGCTCACATGAATAATATCACCAGAGAGTGCTCACATGCATACTAACACCAGAGAGTGCTCACATGACTAGTATCACCAGAGAGTGCCCACATGAATAGTATCACCAGAGAGTGCTCTCATGAATACTAACACCAGAGAGTGCTCATATGAATAATATCACCAGAGAGTGCTCTCATAAATACTAACACCAGAGAGTGCTCATATGAATAGTTTTACCAGAGAAGGCTCACATGAATAATATCACCAGAGAGTTCTCACATTAATACTAACACCAGAGAGTGCTCACATGAATAGTATAAAAAGACAGTGTTCACATGATTAGTATCACCAGAGAGTTCCCACATGAATACTAACACCAGAGAGTGCTCACATGAATAGTAACACCAGAGAGTGCTCACGAGAATGGTATCACCAAAGAGTGCTCACATGAATAATATCACCAGAGAGTGCTCACATTAATAATATCACCAGAGAGAGCTCACATGAATAGTTTTACCAGAGAGTGCTCACATGAATAATATCACCAGGGAGTGTTCACATGAATAGTATCACCAGAGAGTGCTCACATGAATAGTATCACCAGAGAGTGCTCACTTGAATAGTATCACCAGAGAGTGCCCACATGAATAGTATCACCAGAGAGTGCTCACATGTATACTAACACCAGAGAGTGCTCAGATGAATAGTATCACCAGAGTGCTCACATGAATAATACCACCAGAGAGTGCTCACATGAATAGTATCACCAGAGAGTGCTCTCATGAATACTAACACCAGAGAGTGCTCAAATGAATAGTATCACCAGAGAAGGCTCACGTGAATAATATCACCAGAGAATGCTCACATGAATAGTATCACCAGAGAGTGCTCACATGAATAATATCACCAGAGAGTTCTCACATGAATACGAATACCAGATTGTGCTCACATGAATAGTATAAAAAGAGAGTGTTCACATGAATAGTATCGCCAGAGAGTGCCCACATGAATACTAACAACAGAGAGTGCTCACATGAATAGTAACACCAGAGAGTGCTCACAAGAATGGTATCACCAAAGAGTGCTCACATGAATAGTAACACCAGAGAGTGCTCACAAGAATGGTATCACCAAAGAGTGCTCACATGAATAATATCACCAGAGAGTGCTCACATGAATAATATCTCCAGAGAGTGCCCACATAAAAAGTATCACCAGAGAGAGCTCACATGAATAATACCACCAGAGAGTGCTCAGATGAATAATATCACCAGAGAGAGCTCACATGAATAGTTTTACCAGAGAGTGCTCACATGAATAGTATCACCAGAGAGTGCCCACATGAATACTAACACCAGAGAGTGCTCAGATGAATAATATCACCAGAGAGTGCTCACATGAATACTAACACCAGAGAGTGCTCAGATGAATAATATCACCAGAGAGTGCTCACATGTATACTAACACCAGAGAGTGCTCAGATGAATAATATCACCAGAGAGTGCTCACATGAATACTAACACCAGAGAGTGCTCACATGAATAGTATCACCAGAGTGCTCACATGAATAATACCACCAGAGAGTGTTCACATGAATAGTATCACCAGAGAGTGCTCACATGAATAGTATCACCAGAGAGTGCCCACATGAGTAGTTTTACCAGAGAGTGCTCACATGAATACTAACACCAGAGAGTGCTCAGATTAATAATATCACCAGAGAGTGCTCACATGAATAGTTTTACCTTAGAGTGATCACATGTATAGTATCACCAGAGAGTGCTCACATGAATAGTATCACCAGAGAGTGCTCATATGAATAGTATCACCAGAGAGTGCCCACATGAATAGTATCACCAGAGAATGCCCACATGAATAGTATCACCAGAGAGTGCTCATATGAATAGTATCACCAGAGAGTGCCCACATGAATAGTTTTACCAGAGAGTGCTCTCATGAATACTAACACCAGAGAATGCTCACATGAATAGTATCACCAGAGAGTGCTCACATGAATAATATCACCAGAGAGTTCTCACATGAATACTAACACCAGAGAGTGCTCACATGAATAGTATAACCAGAGAGTGCCCACATGAATACTAACACCAGAGAGTGCTCACATGAATAGTAACACCAGAGAGTGCTCACAAGAATGGTATCACCAGAGAGTGCTCACATTAATAGTTTTACCAGAGAGTGCTCACATGAATAGTATCACCAGAGAGTGCCCACATGACTAGTATCACCAGAGAGTGCTCACATGAATAATATCACCAGGGAGTGTTCACATTAATAGTATCACCAGAGAGTGCTCACATGAATAATATCACCAGAGAGTGCTCACATGAATAATATCACCAGAGAGTGCCCACCTGAATAGTATCACCAGGGAGCACCCACATGAATAATATTACCAGAGAGTGCCCACATGAATACTAACACCAGAGAGTGCTCACATGAATAGTAACACCAGAGACTGCTCACATGAATAGTATCACCAGAGAGTGCCCACATGAATAGTATCACCAGAGAGTGCTCACATGAATAGTATCACCAGAGAGTGCTCACAAGAATAGTAACACCAGAGACTGCTCACATGAATAGTAACACCAGAGACTGCTCACATGAATAGTATCACCAGAGAGAACTCACATTATTAGTATCACCAGAGAGTGCTCACAAGAATAGTATCACCAGAGAGAGCTCACATGAATAATATCACCAGAGAGTGCTCACATGAATAATATCACCAGAGTGTGCCCACATGAATAGTATCACCAGGGAGTGCTCACATGAATAGTATCACCAGGGAGTGCTCACATGAATAATATCACCAGAGAGTGCTCACATGTATAGTATCACCAGAGAATGCTCACATGGGAATAGTATCACCAGAGAGAGCTCACATGAATAGTATCACCAGAGAGTGCCCACATGAATAGTATCACCAGAGAGTGCTCACATGAATAGTATCACCAGAGAGCGCTCATATGAATAGTATCACAAGAGAGTGCTCTCATGAATAGTATCACCAGAAAGTGCTCAGATGAATAATATCACCAGAGAGTGCTCACATGAATACTAACACCAGAGAGTGCTCACATGAATAGTATCACCAGAGAGTGCTCACATGACTAGTATCACCAGAGAGTGCTCACATGAATAATATCACCAGGGAGCGTTCACATGAATAGTATCACCAGAGAGTGCTCACATGAATAATATCACCAGAGAGTGTTCACATGAATAATATCACCAGAGAGTGCCCACCTGAATAGTATCACCAGGGAGCGCCCACATGAATAATATTACCAGAGAGTGCCCACATGAATACTAACACCAGAGAGTGCTCACATGAATAGTAACACCAGAGACTGCTCACATGAATAGTATCACCAGAGAGTGCCCACATGAATAGTATCACCAGAGAGTGCTCACATGAATAGTATCACCAGAGAGTGCTCACAAGAATAGTAACACCAGAGACTGCTCACATGAATAGTATCACCAGAGAGAACTCACATTATTAGTATCACCAGAGAGTGCTCACATGAATAGTATCACCAGAGAGAGCTCACATGAATAATATCACCAGAGAGTGCTCACATGAATAATATCACCAGAGTGTGCCCACATGAATAGTATCACCAGGGAGTGCTCACATGAATAGTATCACCAGGGAGTGCTCACATGAATAATATCACCAGGGAGTGCTCACATGAATAATATCACCAGAGAGTGCTCACATGTATAGTATCACCAGAGAATGCTCACATGGGAATAGTATCACCAGAGAGAGCTCACATGAATAGTATCACCAGAGAGTGCCCACATGAATAGTATCACCAGAGAAAGCTCACATGAATAGTATCACCAGAGAGCGCTCACATGAATACTAACTCCAGAGAGTGCTCACATGAATAGTATCACCAGAGAGTGCTCACATGAAGAATAGTATCACCAGAGAGCGCTCATATGAATAGTATCACCAGAGAGAACTCACATTATTAGTATCACCAAAGAGTGCTCACAGGAATAGTATCACCAGAGAGTACTCACATGAATAGTATCACCAGAGAGAGCCCACATGAATAGTATCACCAGAGAGTGCTCACATGAACACTAACACCAGAGAGTGCTCACATGAATACTATCACCAGGGAGTGCTCACATGAATAATATCACCAGAGAGTGCTCACATGTATAGTATCACCAGAGAATGCTCACATGGGAATAGTATCACAAGAGAGAGCTCACATGAATAGTATCACCAGAGAGTGCCCACATGAATAGTATCACCAGAGAAAGCTCACATGAATAGTATCACCAGAGAGCGCTCACATGAATACTAACTCCAGAGAGTGCTCACATGAATAGTATCACCAGAGAGTGCTCACATGAAGAATAGTAACACCAGAGAGCGCTCATATGAATAGTATCACCAGAGAGAACTCACATTATTAGTTTTACCAAAGAGTGCTCACATGAATAGTATCACCAGAGAGTACTCACATGAATAGTATCACCAGAGAGAGCCCACATGAATAGTATCACCAGAGAGTGCTCACATGAACACTAACACCAGAGAGTGCCCACATGAATAGTATCACCAGAGAGTGCTCATATGAATACTAACACCAGAGAGTGCTCACATGAATAGTATCACCAGAGAGTGCTCACATGAATACTAACACCAGAGAGTGCTCACATGAATAGTATCACCAGGGAGTGCTCACATGAATAATATCACCAGAGAGTGCTCACATGAATAGTATCACCAGAGCGTGCCCACATGAATAGTATCACCAGAAAGTGATCACATGAATAATATCACCAGAGAGTGCTCACATGAATAGTATCACCAGAGAGTGCTCACATGAATAGTATCACTAGAGAATGATCACATAAATAGTACCACCAGAGAGTGCTCACATGAGTAGTATCACCAGAAAGTGATCACATGAATAATATCACCAGAGAGTGCTCACATGAAAAGTATCACCAGAGACTGCTCACATGAGTAGTATCACCAGAAAGTGATCACATGAATAATATCACCAGAGAGTGCTCACATGAATAGTATCACCAGAGAGAGCTCACATGAATAGTTTTACCAGAGAGTGCTCACATGAATAATATCACCAGAGAGTGCTCACATGAATAATATCACCAGAGAGAGCTCACATGAATAGTTTTACCAGAGAGTGCTCACATGAATAATATCACCAGGGAGTGTTCACATGAATAGTATCACCAGAGAGTGCTCACATGAATAGTATCACCAGAGAGTGCTCACTTGAATAGTATCACCAGAGAGTGCCCACATGAATAGTATCACCAGAGAGTGCTCACATGTATACTAACACCAGAGAGTGCTCAGATGAATAGTATCACCAGAGTGCTCACATGAACAATACCACCAGAGAGTGCTCACATGAATAGTATCACCAGAGAGTGCTCACATGAATAATATCACCAGAGAGCGCTCATATGAATACTATCACCAAAGAGTTCTCACATGAATACGAACACCAGATTGTGCTCACATGAATAGTATAAAAAGAGAGTGTTCACATGAATAGTATCGCCAGAGAGTGCCCACATGAATACTAACAACAGAGAGTGCTCACATGAATAGTAACACCAGAGAGTGCTCACAAGAATGGTATCACCAAAGAGTGCTCACGTGAATAGTAACACCAGAGAGTGCTCACAAGAATGGTATCACCAAAGAGTGCTCACATGATCAATATCACCAGAGAGTGCTCACATGAATAATATCTCCAGAGAGTGCCCACATAAAAAGTATCACCAGAGAGTGCTCACATGAAAAATACCACCAGAGAGTGCTCAGATGAATAATATCACCAGAGAGAGCTCACATGAATAGTTTTACCAGAGAGTGCTCACATGAATAGTATAACCAGAGAGTGCCCACATGAATAGTATCACCAGAGAGTGCTCAGATGAATAATATCACCAGAGAGTGCTCACATGAATACTAACACCAGAGAGTGCTCAGATGAATAATATCACCAGAGAGTGCTCACATGAATACTAACACCAGAGAGTGCTCACATGAATAGTATCACCAGAGTGCTCACATGAATAATAGCACCAGAGAGTGTTCACATGAATAGTATCACCAGAGAGTGCTCACATGAATAGTATCACCAGAGAGTGCCCACATGAGTAGTTTTACCAGAGAGTGCTCACATGAATAGTATCACCAGAGAGTGCTCAGATGAATAATATCACCAGAGAGTTCTCACATGAATACTAACACCAGAGAATGCTCAGATGAATAATATCACCAGAGAGTGCTCACATGAATAATTTTACCTTAGAGTATTCACATGAATAGTATCACCAGAGAGTGCTCACATGAATAGTATCACCAGAGAGTAGCCACATGAATAGTATCACCAGAGAATGCCCACATGAATAGTATCACCAGAGAGTGCTCATATGAATAGTATCACCAGAGAGTGCCCACATGAATAGTTTCACCAGAGAGTGCTTTCATGAATACTAACACCAGAGAATGCTCACATGAATAGTATCACCAGAGAGTGCTCACATGAATAATATCACCAGAGAGTTCTCACATGAATACTAACACCAGAGAGTGCTCACATGAATAGTATAACCAGAGAGTGCCCACATGAATACTAACACCAGAGAGTGCTCACATGAATAGTAACACCAGAGACTGCTCACATGAATAGTATCACCAGAGAGTGCCCACATGAATAGTATCACCAGAGAGTGCTCACATGAATAGTAACACCAGAGACTGCTCACAATAATGGTATCACCAGAGTGTGCTCACATGAATAATATCACCAGAGAGTGCTCACATGAATAATACCACCAGAGAGTGCTCACATGAATAATATCACCAGAGAGTGCTCACATTAATAGTTTTACCAGAGAGTGCTCACATGAATAGTATCACCAGAGAGTGCCCACAGGAATAGTATCATCAGAGACAGCTCACATGAATAGTATCACCAGAGAGTGCCCACATGAATAGTTTCACCAGAGAGTGCTCTCATGAATACTAACACCAGAGAATGCTCACATGAATAGTATCACCAGAGAGTGCTCACATGAATAATATCACCAGAGAGTTCTCACATGAATACTAACACCAGAGAGTGCTCACATGAATAGTATAACCAGAGAGTGCCCACATGAATACTAACACCAGAGAGTGCTCACATGAATAGTATCACCAGAGACTGCTCACATGAATAGTATCACCAGATAGTGTTCACATGAATAGTATCACCAGAGAGTGCTCACATGAATAGTATCACCAGAGAGCGCTCATATAAATAGTATCACAAGAGAGTGCTCTCATGAATAGTATCACCAGAAAGTGCTCAGATGAATAATATCACCAGAGAGTGCTCACATGAATACTAACACCAGAGAGTGCTCACATGAATAGTATCACCAGACAGTGCTCACATGACTAGTATCACCAGAGAGTGCTCACATGAATAATATCACCAGGGAGTGTTCACATGAATAGTATCACCAGAGAGTGCTCACATGAATAATATCACCAGAGAGTGCTCACATGAATAATATCACCAGAGAGTGCTCACATGAATAGTATCACCAGAGACTGCTCACATGAATAGTATCACCAGAGAGTGCTCACATGACTAGTATCACCAGAGAGTGCTCACATGAATAATATTACCAGAGAGTGCCCACATGAATACTAACACCAGAGAGTGCTCACATGAATAGTAACACCAGAGACTGCTCACATGAATAGAATCACCAGAGAGTGCCCACATGAATAGTATCACCAGAGAGTGCTCACATGAATAGTATCACCAGAGAGTGCTCACAAGAATAGTAACACCAGAGACTGCTCACATGAATAGTATCACCAGAGACTGCTCACATGAATAGTATCACCAGAGAGAACTCACATTATTAGTATCACCAAAGAGCACTCACATGAATAGTATCACCAGAGAGTACTCACATGAATAATATCACCAGAGAGTGCTCACATGAATAATATCACCAGAGAGTGCCCACATGAATAGTATCACCAGGGAGTGCTCACATGAACAATATCACCAGAGAGTGCTCACATGTATAGTATCACCAGAGAATGCTCACATGGGAATGGTATCACCAGAGAGAGCTCACATCAATAGTATCACCAGAGAGTGCCCACATGAATAGTATCACCAGAGAAAGCCCACATGAATAGTATCACCAGAGAGTGCTCACATGAATAGTATCACCAGAAAGTGCTCAGATGAATAATATCACCAGAGAGTGCTCACATGAATACTAACACCAGAGAGTGCTCACATGAATAGTATCACCAGAGAGTGCTCACATGACTAGTATCACCAGAGAGTGCTCACATGAATAATATCACCAGGGAGTGTTCACATGCATAGTATCACCAGAGAGTGCTCACATGAATAATATCACCAGAGAGTGCTCACATGAATAATATCACCAGAGAGTGCCCACCTGAATAGTATCACCAGGGAGCGTCCACATGAATAATATTACCAGAGAGTGCCCACATGAATACTAACACCAGAGAGTGCTCACATGAATAGTAACACCAGAGACTGCTCACATGAATAGTATCACCAGAGAGTGCCCACATGAATAGTATCACCAGAGAGTGCTCACATGAATAGTATCACCAGAGAGTGCTCACAAGAATAGTAACACCAGAGACTGCTCACATGAATAGTAACACCAGAGACTGCTCACATGAATAGTATCACCAGAGAGTGCTCACATGAATAGTATCACCAGAGAGTGCTCACAAGAATAGTATCACCAGAGAGAACTCACATTATTAGTATCACCAAAGAGCACTCACATGAATAGTATCACCAGAGAGTGCTCACATGAATAATATCACCAGAGAGTGCTCACATGAATAATATCACCAGAGAGTGCTCACATGAATAATATCACCAGAGAGTGCTCACATGAATAGTATCACCAGGGAGTGCTCACCTGAATAATATCACCAGAGAGTGCTCACATGTATAGTATCACCAGAGAATGCTCACATGGGAATAGTATCACCAGAGAGAGCTCACATGAATAGTATCACCAGAGAGTGCCCACATGAATAGTATCACCAGAGAAAGCCCACATGAATAGTATCACCAGAGAGTGCTCACATGAAGAATAGTATCACCAGAGAGCGCTCACATGAATAGTATCACCAGAGAGAACTCAGATTATTAGTATCACCAAAGAGTGCTCACATGAATAGTATCACCAGAGAGTACTCACATGAATAGTATCACCAGAGAGAGCCCACATGAATAGTATCACCAGAGAGTGCTCACATGAACACTAACACCAGAGAGTGCTCACATGAATAGTATCACCAGAGAGTGCTCACATGAATACTAACACCAGAGAGTGCTCACATGAATAGTATCACCAGGGAGTGCTCACATGAATAATATCACCAGAGAGTGCTCACATGAATAGTATCACCAGAGCGTGCCCACATAAATAGTATCACCAGAGAGTGCTCACATGGGAATAGTATCACCAAAGAGAGCCCACATGAATTATATCACCAGAAAGTGCTCACATGAATACTATCACCAGAGAGTGCTCACATGAATAGTATCACCAGAGTGATGACATAAATAGTACCACCAGAGAGTGCTCACATGTATAGTATCACCAGAGAGTGATCACATGAATAATATCACCAGAGAGTGCTCACATGAATAGTATCACCAGAGACTGCTCACATGAATAGTATTACCAGAGAGTGTTCACATGAATAGTATAACCAGAGAGTGCTCACATGAATAGTATCACCAGAGAGCGCTCATATGAATAGTATCACAAGAGAGTGCTCTCATGAATAGTATCACCAGAGAGTGTTCACATGAATAGTATCACCAGAGAGTGCTCACATGAATAATATCACCAAAGAGTGCTCACATGAATAATATCACCAGAGAGTGCCCACCTGAATAGTATCACCAGGGAGCGCCCACATGTATAATATTACCAGAGAGTGCCCACATGAATACTAACACCAGAGAGTGCTCACATGAATAGTAACACCAGAGACTGCTCACATGAATAGTATCACCAGAGAGTGCCCACATGAATAGTATCACCAGAGAATGATCACATGAATAATATCACCAGAGAGTGCTCACATGAATACTAACTCCAGAGAGTGCTCACATGAATAATATCACCAGAGAGTGCTCACATGAATAATATCACCAGAGACTGCTCACATGAATAGTATTACCAGAAAGTGCTCACATGAATACTATCACCAGAGAGTGCTCACATGAATAGTATCACTAGAGAGTGATCACATAAATAGTACCACCAGAGAGTGCTCACATGAGTAGTATCACTAGAAAGTGATCACATGAATAATATCACCAGAGAGTGCTCACATGAATAGTATCACCAGAGAGCGCTCATATGAATAGTATCACCAGAGAGAACTCACATTATTAGTATCACCAAAGAGTGCTCACATGAATAGTATCACCAGAGAGAGCCCACATGAATAGTATCACCAGAGAGTGCTCACATGAACACTAACACCAGAGAGTGCTCACATGAATACTATCACCAGGGAGTGCTCACATGAATAATATCACCAGAGAGTGCTCACATGTATAGTATCACCAGAGAATGCTCACATGGGAATAGTATCACAAGAGAGAGCTCACATGAATAGTATCACCAGAGAGTGCCCACATGAATAGTATCACCAGAGAAAGCTCACATGAATAGTATCACCAGAGAGCGCTCACATGAATACTAACTCCAGAGAGTGCTCACATGAATAGTATCACCAGAGAGTGCTCACATGAAGAATAGTATCACCAGAGAGCGCTCATATGAATAGTATCACCAGAGAGAACTCACATTATTAGTATCACCAAAGAGTGCTCACATGAATAGTATCACCAGAGAGTACTCACATGAATAGTATCACCAGAGAGAGCCCACATGAATAGTATCACCAGAGAGTGCTCACATGAACAATAACACCAGAGAGTGCCCACATGAATAGTATCACCAGAGAGTGCTCATATGAATACTAACACCAGAGAGTGCTCACATGAATAGTATCACCAGAGAGTGCTCACATGAATACTAACACCAGAGAGTGCTCACATGAATAGTATCACCAGGGAGTGCTCACATGAATAATATCACCAGAGAGTGCTCACATGAATAGTATCACCAGAGCGTGCCCACATGAATAGTATCACCAGAAAGTGATCACATAAATAATATCACCAGAGAGTGCTCACATGAATAGTATCACCAGAGACTGCTCACATGAATAGTATCACCAGAGAGTGCTCACATGAATAGTATCACTAGAGAATGATCACATAAATAGTACCACCAGAGAGTGCTCACATGAGTAGTATCACCAGAAAGTGATCACATGAATAATATCACCAGAGAGTGCTCACATGAAAAAGTATCACCAGAGACTGCTCACATGAGTAGTATCACCAGAAAGTGATCACATGAATAATATCACCAGAGAGTGCTCACATGAATAGTATCACCAGAGAGTGCCCACATGAATACTAACACCAGAGAGTGCTCACATGAATAGTAACACCAGAGAGTGCTCACGAGAATGGTATCACCAAAGAGTGCTCACATGAATAATATCACCAGAGAGTGCTCACATGAATAATATCACCAGAGAGAGCTCACATGAATAGTTTTACCAGAGAGTGCTCACATGAATAATATCACCAGGGAGTGTTCACATGAATAGTATCACCAGAGAGTGCTCACATGAATAGTATCACCAGAGAGTGCTCACTTGAATAGTATCACCAGAGAGTGCCCACATGAATAGTATCACCATAGAGTGCTCACATGTATACTAACACCAGAGAGTGCTCAGATGAATAGTATCACCAGAGTGCTCACATGAATAATACCACCAGAGAGTGCTCACATGAATAGTATCACCAGAGAGTGCTCTCATGAATACTAACACCAGAGAGTGCTCACGTGAATAATATCACCAGAGAATGCTCACATGAATAGTATCACCAGAGAGTGCTCACATGAATAATATCACCAGAGAGCGCTCATATGAATACTATCACCAAAGAGTTCTCACATGAATACGAACACCAGATTGTGCTCACATGAATAGTATAAAAAGAGAGTGTTCACATGAATAGTATCGCCAGAGAGTGCCCACATGAATACTAACAACAGAGAGTGCTCACATGAATAGTAACACCAGAGAGTGCTCACAAGAATGGTATCACCAAAGAGTGCTCACGTGAATAGTAACACCAGGGAGTGCTCACAAGAATGGTATCACCAAAGAGTGCTCACATGAATAATATCACCAGAGAGTGCTCACATGAATAATATCACCAGAGAGTGCTCACATAAAAAGTATCACCAGAGAGTGCTCACATGAAAAATACCACCAGAGAGTGCTCAGATGAATAATATCACCAGAGAGAGCTCACATGAATAGTTTTACCAGAGAGTGCTCACATGAATAGTATAACCAGAGAGTGCCCACATGAATACTAACACCAGACAGTGCTCAGATGAATAATATCACCAGAGAGTGCTCACATGAATACTAACACCAGAGAGTGCTCACATGAATAGTATCACCAGAGTGCTCACATGAATAATAGCACCAGAGAGTGTTCACATGAATAGTATCACCAGAGAGTGCTCACATGAATAGTATCACCAGAGAGTGCCCACATGAGTAGTTTTACCAGAGAGTGCTCACATGAATAGTATCACCAGAGAGTGCTCAGATGAATAATATCACCAGAGAGTGCTCACATGAATACTAACACCAGAGAATGCTCAGATGAATAATATCACCAGAGAATGCTCACATGAATAGTACCACCAGAGAGTGCTCACATGAATAGTATCCCTAGAGAGTGCTCATATGAATAGTATCACCAGAGAGTGCCCACATGAATAGTATCACCAGAGAATGCCCACATGAATAGTATCACCAGAGAGTGCTCATATGAATAGTATCTCCAGAGAGTGCCCACATGAATAGTTTCACCAGAGAGTGCTCTCATGAATACTAACACCAGAGAATGCTCACATGAATAGTATCACCAGAGAGTGCTCACATGAATAATATCACCAGAGAGTTCTCACATGAATACTAACACCAGAGAGTGCTCACATGAATAGTATAACCAGAGAGTGCCCACATGAATACTAACACCAGTGAGTGCTCACATGAATAGTAACACCAGAGAGTGCTCACAATAATGGTATCACCAGAGTGTGCTCACATGAATAATATCACCAGAGAGTGCTCACATGAATAATACCACCAGAGAGTGCTCACATGAATAATATCACCAGAGAGTGCTCACATTAATAGTTTTACCAGAGAGTGCTCACATGAATAGTATCACCAGAGAGTGCCCACAGGAATAGTATCATCAGAAAGTGCTCAGATGAATAATATCACCAGAGAGTGCTCACATGAATACTAACACCAGAGATTGCTCACATGAATAGTATCACCAGAGAGTGCTCACATGACTAGTATCACCAGAGAGTGCTCACATGAATAATATCACCAGGGAGTGTTCACATGAATAGTATCACCAGAGAGTGCTCACATGAATAGTATCACCAGAGAGCGCTCACATGAATAGTATCACCAGAGAGAACTCACATTATTAGTATCACCAAAGAGTGCTCACATGAATAGTATCACCAGAGAGTACTCACATGAATAGTATCACCAGAGAGAGCCCACATGAATAGTATCACCAGAGAGTGCTCACATGAACACTAACACCAGAGAGTGCTCACATGAATAGTATCACCAGAGAGTGCTCATATGAATACTAACACCAGAGAGTGCTCACATGAATAGTATCACCAGAGAGTGCTCACATGAATATTAACACCAGAGAGTGCTCACATAAATAGTATAACCAGGGAGTGCTCACATGAATAATATCACCAGAGAGTGCTCACATGAATAGTATCACCAGAGCGTGCCCACATGAATAGTATCACCAGAGAGTGCTCACATGGGAATAGTATCACCAGAGAGAGCCCACATGAATTATATCACCAGAAAGTGCTCACATGAATATTATCACCAGAGAGTGATCACATAAATAGTACCACCAGAGAGTGCACACATGAATAGTATCACCAGAGAGTGATCACATGAATAATATCACCAGAGAGTGCTCACATGAATAGTATCACCAGAGACTGCTCACATGAATAGTATCACCAGATAGTGTTCACATGAATAGTATCACCAGAGAGTGCTCACATGAATAGTATCACCAGAGAGCGCTCATATAAATAGTATCACAAGAGAGTGCTCTCATGAATAGTATCACCAGAAAGTGCTCAGATGAATAATATCACCAGAGAGTGCTCACATGAATACTAACACCAGAGAGTGCTCACATGAATAGTATCACCAGACAGTGCTCACATGACTAGTATCACCAGAGAGTGCTCACATGAATAATATCACCAGGGAGTGTTCACATGAATAGTATCACCAGAGAGTGCTCACATGAATAATATCACCAGAGAGTGCTCACATGAATAATATCACCAGAGAGTGCCCACCTGAATAGTATCACCAGGGAGCGCCCACATGAATAATATTACCAGAGAGTGCCCACATGAATACTAACACCAGAGAGTGCTCACATGAATAGTAACACCAGAGACTGCTCACATGAATAGAATCACCAGAGAGTGCCCACATGAATAGTATCACCAGAGAGTGCTCACATGAATAGTATCACCAGAGAGTGCTCACAAGAATAGTAACACCAGAGACTGCTCACATGAATAGTAACACCAGAGACTGCTCACATGAATAGTATCACCAGAGAGAACTCACATTATTAGTATCACCAAAGAGCACTCACATGAATAGTATCACCAGAGAGTGCTCACATGAATAATATCACCAGAGAGTGCTCACATGAATAATATCACCAGAGAGTGCCCACATGAATAGTATCACCAGGGAGTGCTCACATGTATAGTATCACCAGAGAATGCTCACATGGGAATGGTATCACCAGAGAGAGCTCACATCAATAGTATCACCAGAGAGTGCCCACATGAATAGTATCACCAGAGAAAGCCCACATGAATAGTATCACCAGAGAGTGCTCACATGAATAGTATCACCAGAAAGTGCTCAGATGAATAATATCACCAGAGAGTGCTCACATGAATACTAACACCAGAGAGTGCTCACATGAATAGTATCACCAGAGAGTGCTCACATGACTAGTATCACCAGAGAGTGCTCACATGAATAATATCACCAGGGAGTGTTCACATGCATAGTATCACCAGAGAGTGCTCACATGAATAATATCACCAGAGAGTGCTCACATGAATAATATCACCAGAGAGTGCCCACCTGAATAGTATCACCAGGGAGCGCCCACATGAATAATATTACCAGAGAGTGCCCACATGAATACTAACACCAGAGAGTGCTCACATGAATAGTAACAACAGAGACTGCTCACATGAATAGTATCACCAGAGAGTGCCCACATGAATAGTATCACCAGAGAGTGCTCACATGAATAGTATCACCAGAGAGTGCTCACAAGAATAGTAACACCAGAGACTGCTCATTAATAGTAACACCAGAGACTGCTCACATGAATAGTATCACCAGAGAGTGCTCACATGAATAATATCACCAGAGAGTGCTCACATGAATAATATCACCAGAGAGTGCTCACATGAATAATATCACCAGAGAGTGCTCACATGAATAGTATCACCAGGGAGTGCTCACATGAATAATATCACCAGAGAGTGCTCACATGAATAGTATCACCAGAGCGTGCCCACATGAATAGTATCACCAGAGAGTGCTCACATGGGAATAGTATCACCAGAGAGAGCCCACATGAATTATATCACCAGAAAGTGCTCACATGAATATTATCACCAGAGAGTGATCACATAAATAGTACCACCAGAGAGTGCACACATGAATAGTATCACCAGAGAGTGATCACATGAATAATATCACCAGAGAGTGCTCACATGAATAGTATCACCAGAGACTGCTCACATGAATAGTATCACCAGATAGTGTTCACATGAATAGTATCACCAGAGAGTGCTCACATGAATAGTATCACCAGAGAGCGCTCATATAAATAGTATCACAAGAGAGTGCTCTCATGAATAGTATCACCAGAAAGTGCTCAGATGAATAATATCACCAGAGAGTGCTCACATGAATACTAACACCAGAGAGTGCTCACATGAATAGTATCACCAGACAGTGCTCACATGACTAGTATCACCAGAGAGTGCTCACATGAATAATATCACCAGGGAGTGTTCACATGAATAGTATCACCAGAGAGTGCTCACATGAATAATATCACCAGAGAGTGCTCACATGAATAATATCACCAGAGAGTGCCCACCTGAATAGTATCACCAGGGAGCGCCCACATGAATAATATTACCAGAGAGTGCCCACATGAATACTAACACCAGAGAGTGCTCACATGAATAGTAACACCAGAGACTGCTCACATGAATAGAATCACCAGAGAGTGCCCACATGAATAGTATCACCAGAGAGTGCTCACATGAATAGTATCACCAGAGAGTGCTCACAAGAATAGTAACACCAGAGACTGCTCACATGAATAGTAACACCAGAGACTGCTCACATGAATAGTATCACCAGAGAGAACTCACATTATTAGTATCACCAAAGAGCACTCACATGAATAGTATCACCAGAGAGTGCTCACATGAATAATATCACCAGAGAGTGCTCACATGAATAATATCACCAGAGAGTGCCCACATGAATAGTATCACCAGGGAGTGCTCACATGAACAATATCACCAGAGAGTGCTCACATGTATAGTATCACCAGAGAATGCTCACATGGGAATGGTATCACCAGAGAGAGCTCACATCAATAGTATCACCAGAGAGTGCCCACATGAATAGTATCACCAGAGAAAGCCCACATGAATAGTATCACCAGAGAGTGCTCACATGAATAGTATCACCAGAAAGTGCTCAGATGAATAATATCACCAGAGAGTGCTCACATGAATACTAACACCAGAGAGTGCTCACATGAATAGTATCACCAGAGAGTGCTCACATGACTAGTATCACCAGAGAGTGCTCACATGAATAATATCACCAGGGAGTGTTCACATGCATAGTATCACCAGAGAGTGCTCACATGAATAATATCACCAGAGAGTGCTCACATGAATAATATCACCAGAGAGTGCCCACCTGAATAGTATCACCAGGGAGCGCCCACATGAATAATATTACCAGAGAGTGCCCACATGAATACTAACACCAGAGAGTGCTCACATGAATAGTAACAACAGAGACTGCTCACATGAATAGTATCACCAGAGAGTGCCCACATGAATAGTATCACCAGAGAGTGCTCACATGAATAGTATCACCAGAGAGTGCTCACAAGAATAGTAACACCAGAGACTGCTCATTAATAGTAACACCAGAGACTGCTCACATGAATAGTATCACCAGAGAGTGCTCACATGAATAATATCACCAGAGAGTGCTCACATGAATAATATCACCAGAGAGTGCCCACAAGAATAGTATCACCAGGGAGTGCTCACATGAATACTATCACCAGGGAGTGCTCACCTGAATAATATCACCAGAGAGTGCTCACATGTATAGTATCACCAGAGAATGCTCACATGGGAATAGTATCACCAGAGAGAGCTCACATGAATAGTATCACCAGAGAGTGCCCACATGAATAGTATCACCAGAGAAAGCCCACATGAATAGTATCACCAGAGAGCGCTTACATGAATACTAACTCCAGAGAGTGCTCACATGAATAGTATCACCAGAGAGTGCTCACATGAAGAATAGTATCACCAGAGAGCGCTCACATGAATAGTATCACCAGAGAGAACTCACATTATTAGTATCACCAAAGAGTGCTCACATGAATAGTATCACCAGAGAGTACTCACATGAATAGTATCACCAGAGAGAGCCCACATGAATAGTATCACCAGAGAGTGCTCACATGAACACTAACACCAGAGAGTGCTCACATGAATAGTTTCACCAGAGAGTGCTCATATGAATACTAACACCAGAGAGTGCTCACATGAATAGTATCACCAGAGAGTGCTCACATGAATACTAACACCAGAGAGTGCTCACATGAATAGTATCACCAGGGAGTGCTCACATGAATAATATCACCAGAGAGTGCTCACATGAATAGTATCACCAGAGCGTGCCCACATAAATAGTATCACCAGAGAGTGCTCACATGGGAATAGTATCACCAGAGAGAGCCCACATGAATTATATCAGCAGAAAGTGCTCACATGAATACTATCACCAGAGAGTGCTCACATGAATAGTATCACCAGAGTGATGACATAAATAGTACCACCAGAGAGTGCTCACATGAATAGTATCACCAGAGAGTGATCACATGAATAATATCACCAGAGAGTGCTCACATGAATAGTATCACCAGAGACTGCTCACATGAATAGTATTACCAGAAACTGCTCACATGAATACTATCACCAGAGAGTGCTCACATGAATAGTATCACTAGAGAGTGATCACATAAATAGTACCACCAGAGAGTGCTCACATGAGTAGTATCACTAGAAATTGATCACATGAATAATATCACCAGAGAGTGCTCACATGAATAGTATCACCAGAGACTGCTCACATGAATAGTATCACCAGAGAGTGTTCACATGAATAGTATCACCAGAGAGTGCTCACATGAATAGTATCACCAGAGAGCGCCCACATGAATAGTATCACCAGAGAGTGCCCACATGAATAGTAACGCCAGAGAACGCCCACATGAATCGTATCACCAGAGATTGCTCACATGAATAGTATCACCAGAGAGTGCCCACATGAATCATATCACCAGAGAGTGCTCACATGAATAGTTTCACCAGAGATCGCCCAGATGAATAGTATCACCAGATAGTGCTCATATGAATAGTATAACGAGAGAGCTCACATGAATAGTATCACCAGAGAGTGCCCACATGAATAGTATCACCAGAGAGTGCTCACATGAATAGTATCAGCAGAGAGTGCTCACATGAATAGTATCACCAGAGAGTGCTTACTTGAATAGCATCACCAGAGAGTGCTCACATGACTAGAATCACCAGAGAGTGCCCACATGAATATTATCACCAGAAAGTGCTCACATGACTAGAATCACCAGAGAGTGCCCACATGAATAGTATCACCAGAGAGTGCTCACATGAATAGTATCACCAGAGAATGCCCACATGAATAGTATCACCAGAGAATGCCCACATGAATAGTATCACCAGAGAGTGCTCACAGACATATCACCAGAGAGTGCTCACATTCTGTGTTACTGTCTCTCACTCACTGTTTGACGTCCTCTCTCTCTCCTCTCTGTATTCTCTGTGTTACTATCTCTCACTCTCTATCTGACATCCTCTCTCTCCTCTCTGTATTCTGTGTCACTATCTCTCACTCTCTGTCTGACGTCCTCTCTCTCCTCCCTGTATTCTCTGTGTTACTATCTCTCACTCTCTATCTGACGTCCTCTCTCTCCTCTCTGTATTCTACAATACAGCAGCATTTCCTGGTTGTGCGGTTTATAGTGGCTATGACTCATAGGTCTGTCAGTGACTCACATCTATACCCCTTATGATTTACTGTGCTAGAGGGAGGGCTGCCTGCAAGTTGTAACGGGGAAGTCTGCCGGGCCATCGTCCAAGGTCATTTAAAACCTTTTCTATGTTTTCTTGTCTTCTTCTGATTTGTGAAGTGGTGGCTGCCATTTTTAGCGATTTGTGCGGGAGAAATCCAAAAAGTTTTGGATACGGGTTACAACCCAGATGGTCCAGCGCAGTTTAAATTGATTTAAGGTTAAATCCTTGGTGGTCTAGGCCAGTCGAGGGGTTTGCCATAGCAGTAAGCTGCACGTGGTCGTCCTGTCTCAGGCTCACCTTATACCATGCGTGGATATACTACAGATCAGTCCAGTGCCGGAGACAGGTCTATGATGACAATACAGTGGAATATTTCTCTGCTCCAATGTTACTGAGAGGGATTCTGTCTTGGGTGGTCCTGTAGAAATCAGGGGCACTAGGTTATTGCTCAGTCTGCCACTTTCTAATGCACTCATAATTAATGCACGCAGATAGTGCCCTCATTCCCCCATAAATAGTACCAGCCAGAGAGTGTCCTCATAAACAGTGCTAGACAGAAAGTGTCCCTATAAACAGTGCTAGACAGAGAGTGTCCCTATACATTACCAGACACAGAGTGCCCCTATAAACAGTGCCAGACAGGATGCCCCTATAAACAGTGCCAGACAGAGTGCCCCTATAAACAGTGCCAGACAGAGTGCCCCTATAAAAAGTGCCAGACTGAGTGCCCCTATAAAACAGTGCCAGACACAGAGTGCTCCTATAAACAGTGCCAGACACAGAGTGCCCCTATAAACAGTGCCAGACACAGAGTGCCCCTATAAACATTGCCAGATGCAGAGTGCCCCTATAAACAGTGCCAGATGCAGAGTGCCCCTATACGCAGTGCCGGGCACAGAGTGCCCCTATAAACAGTGCCAGACAGAGTGCCCCTATAAACAGTGCTAGACAGAGTGCCCCTATAAACAGTGCCAGACACAGAGTGCCCCTATAAACAGTGCCAAACACAGAGTGCCCATATTAACAGTGCCAGGCACAGAGTGCCCCTATAAACAGTGCCAGACAGGGTGCCTCTATAAACAGTGCCAGACAGAGTGCCCCCATAAACAGTGCCAGACACAGAGTGCCCCTATATACAGTGCCAGACAGGATGGCCCTATAAACAGTGCCAGACAGAGTGCCCCTATAAACAGTGCCAGACAGAGTGCCCCTATAAAACAGTGCAAGACACAGAGTGCCCCTATAAACAGTGGCAGACACAGAGTGCCCCTATAAACAGTGCCAGATGCAGAGTGCCCCTATAAACAGTGCCAGATGCAGAGTGCCCCTATAAACAGTGCCAGATGCAGAGTGCCCCTATATGCAGTGCCAGGCACAGAGTGCCTCTATAAACAGTGCCAGACAGAGTGCCCCTATAAACAGTGCCAGACACAGAGTGCCTCTATAAACAGTGCCAGACACAGAGTGTCCCTATAAACAGTATAAGACACAGAGTGCCTCTATAAACAGTGACAGACACAGAGTGCCCCTATAAACAGTGCCAGATGCAGAGTGCCCCTATAAACAGTGCCAGATACAGAGTGCCCCTATAAACAGTGCCAGACACAGTGTCCCTATAAACAGTGTTAGACACAGAGTGCCTCTATAAACAGTGCCAGACACAGAGTGCCTCTATAAACAGTGCCAGGCAGAGTGCCCCTATAAACAGTGCCAGACACAGAGTGCCTCTATAAACAGTGCAAGACACAGAGTGCCCCTATAAACAGTGCCAGATGCAGAGTGCCCCTATAAACAGTGCCAGACACAGAGTGCCCCTATAAACAGTGCCAGACACAGAGTGTCCCTATAAACAGTGTCAGACACAGAGTGCCTCTATAAACAGTGCCAGACACAGAGTGCCTCTATAAACAGTGCCAGACAGAGTGCCCCTATAAACAGTGCCAGACACAGAGTGCCTCTATAAACAGTGCAAGACACAGAGTGCCCCTATAAACAGTGCCAGATGCAGAGTGCCCCTATAAACAGTGCCAGACACAGAGTGCCCCTATAAACAGTGCCAGACACAGAGTGCCCCTATAAACAGTGCCAGACACAGAGTGTCCCTATAAACAGTGTTAGACACAGAGTGCCTCTATAAACAGTGCCAGACACAGAGTGCCTCTGTAAACAGTGCCAGACAGAGTGCCCCTATAAACAGTGCCAGACACAGAGTGCCTCTATAAACAGTGCCAGACAGAGTGCCCCTATAAACAGTGCCAGACACAGAGTGCCTCTATAAACAGTGCAAGACACAGAGTGCCCCTATAAACAGTGCCAGATGCAGAGTGCCCCTATAAACAGTGCCAGACACAGAGTGCCCCTATAAACAGTGCCAGACACAGAGTGCCCCTATAAACAGTGCCAGACACAGAGTGTCCCTATAAACAGTGTTAGACACAGAGTGCCTCTATAAACAGTGCAAGACACAGAGTGCCCCTATAAACAGTGCCAGATGCAGAGTGCCCCTATAAACAGTGCCAGACACAGAGTGCCCCTATAAACAGTGCCAGATGCAGAGTGCCCCTATAAACAGTGCCAGACACAGAGTGCCCCTATAAACAGTGCCAGACACAGAGTGCCCCTATAAACAGTGCCAGACACAGAGTGTCCCTATAAACAGTGCCAGACACAGAGTGCCTCTATAAACAGTGCCAGGCAGAGTGCCCCTATAAACAGTGCCAGACACAGAGTGCCTCTATAAACAGTGCAAGACACAGAGTGCCCCTATAAACAGTGCCAGAAGCAGAGTGCCCCTATAAACAGTGCCAGACACAGAGTGCCCCTATAAACAGTGCCAGACACAGAGTGTCCCTATAAACAGTGTCAGACACAGAGTGCCTCTATAAACAGTGCCAGACACAGAGTGCCCCTATAAACAGTGCCAGATGCAGAGTGCCCCTATAAACAGTGCCAGATGCAGAGTGCCCCTATAAACAGTGCCAGACACAGAGTGCCCCTATAAACAGTGCCAGACACAGAGTGTCCCTATAAACAGTGTTAGACACAGAGTGCCTCTATAAACAGTGCCAGGCACAGAGTGCCTCTATAAACAGTGCCAGACAGAGTGCCCCTATAAACAGTGCCAGACACAGAGTGCCTCTATAAACAGTGCAAGACACAGAGTGCCCCTATAAACAGTGCCAGATGCAGAGTGCCCCTATAAACAGTGTCAGACACAGAGTGCCCCTATAAACAGTGCCAGACACAGAGTGCCTCTATAAACAGTGCCAGACACAGAGTGCCCCTATAAACAGTGCCAGATGCAGAGTGCCCCTATAAACAGTGCCAGACACAGAGTGCCCCTATAAACAGTGCCAGACACAGTGTCCCTATAAACAGTGTTACCTTATTACTTTAGCAACTCGAGCTGCTAAGAAGTGTCATGTGAGTGTTCTCCATTATTTCTATCAGCAATATTCAGCACCAGTGAAGTGTTCTGTAGTGTGGCAGACCCTCGATTCTGCAGGAGACCTCCATGCCTACTATTCTGAAAGACCCCCGGACAATCCCAGAGGGTTGGCGAGTATAATTTACACAATATTAATACATTTGAGTCTGATGACTATAACTGACTATGTGAATATCTCGGCTTTTCTTCTCAGTTTGCTGCCCGAGCCCTGCATCTAAATATCCTGGCCAAGACAGAGCGGCTTTTTAACCCCCAACCTTATAGCAAAGACAAAATTTGCCCCCCCCCCCCACCTGGTTTATCCTCTTAGCCACAGCCCCAAAACTTCACCTACAAATCCCAAGTTCTGCCAACAGCACAAGTGTCAGGAGTAAAACAAGCAGCAGACATGTTTAACCCTTCAGTGTGGGCAGAGGACCTCAGTGACCCCACTTGTCTTTTATTACAATAATTGCATTTGAGTCTCGGGACGATTTGTTCACAATTGGTGGGTGAATTAATAAAAACCTGTATTTGTTAGGAGTGTGAAATCTTGTGAGGGAGCAGGACCAGGAGCAGGCGAGGAGCCCCCTGTGCTATTCCCAGTAGCCAGGCAAATGTAATGAAGGAATAAATTACCAGACACTACAATGAAGAAGTCAAATAATCCAGCGCAGCGTCTCGTTACCGGAGATGTTTACAGGGACAGACTGCGGGGGAACAGTATATGGACATGGAGAATCCTCATAACACAAGACACAAATATTAAGCTGGCCATATAAATTAGATACAAGACGTCCGAGCCCAACGATCTGACGTATATAAGAGCCTTCTGACTGTCACCCAATGACTAATCCTATGTTCCAACAAAAGATAAGTCACTGCCAGGGGGTTCTAGAAGAAATAGAGTTGTCTGGAGGGAACAGAGGGGTCCGGAGGGAACAGAGGGGTCTGGAGGTGACAGAGGGGTCTGGAGGGAACAGAGGGGTATAGAGGGAACAGAGAGGTCTGGAGGTGACAGAGAGGTCTGGAGGGAACAGAGGGGTCTGGAGGGAACAGAGGGGTCTGGAGGTGACAGAGGGGTCTGGAGGTGACAGAGGGGTCTGGAGGTGGCAGAGGGGTCTGGAGGGAACAGAGTGGTCTGGAGGTGACAGAGGGGTCTGGAGGAGGACAGAGATGTCTTGAGGTGACAGAGGGATCTGGAGGTGACAGAGGGGTCTGGAGGTGACAGAGGGGTCTGGAGGTGACAGAGGGATCTGGAGGTGACAGAGGGGTCTGGAGGTGGCAGAGGGGTCTGGAGGGAACAGAGTGGTCTGGAGGTGACAGAGGGGTCTGGAGGAGGACAGAGGGGTCTGGAGGTGACAGAGGGGTCTGGAGGTGACAGAGGGGTCTGGAGGTGACAGAGAGGTCTTGAGGTGACAGAGGGGTCTTGAGGTGACAGAGGGGTCTTGAGGTGACAGAGGGGTCTGGAGGTGACAGAGAGGTCTGGAGGTGACAGAGGGGTCTTGAGGTAACAGAGGGGTCTGGAGGTGACAGAGGGGTCTGGAGGTGACAGAGGGGTCTGGAGGTGACAGAGGGGTCTTGAGGTAACAGAGGGGTCTTGAGGTAACAGAGGGGTCTGGAGGTGACAGAGGGGTCTGGAGGTGACAGAGAGGTCTGGAGGTGACAGAGGGGTCTGGAGGGGACAGAGGGGTCTGGAGGTGACAGAGGGGTCTGGAGGGGACAGAGGGGTCTGGAGGGGACAGAGGGGTCTGGAGGTGACAGAGGGGTCTTGAGGTGACAGAGGGGTCTGGAGGTGACAGAGGGGTCTGGAGGTGACAGAGAGGTCTTGAGGTGACAGAGGGGTCTTGAGGTGACAGAGGGGTCTTGAGGTGACAGAGAGGTCTGGAGGTGACAGAGGGGTCTGGAGGTGACAGAGGGGTCTGGAGGTGACAGAGGGGTCTGGAGGTGACAGCGGGGTCTGGAGGTGACAGCGGGGTCTGGAGGTGACAGAGGGGTCTGGAGGTGACAGCGGGGTCTGGAGGTGACAGAGAGGTCTGGAGGTGATAGAGGGGTCTGGAGGTAACAGAGGGGTCTTGAGGTGACAGAGGGGTCTGGAGGGAACAGAGGGGTCTGGAGGTGACAGAGAGGTCTGGAGGGAACAGAGGGGTCTGGAGGTGACAGAGGGGTCTGGAGGTGACAGAGGGGTCTGGAGGTGACAGAGGGGTCTGGAGGTGACAGAGGGGTCTGGAGGGAACAGAGGGGTCTGGAGGTGACAGAGGGGTCTGGAGGTGACAGAGGGGTCTGGAGGTGACAGAGGGGTCTGGAGGTGACAGAGAGGTCTGGAGGTGACAGAGGGGTCTGGAGGTGACAGAGAGGTCTGGAGGGAACAGAGGGGTCTGGAGGTGACAGAGGGGTCTGGAGGTGACAGAGGGGTCTGGAGGTGACAGAGGGGTCTGGATGGAACAGAGGGGTCTGGAGGTGACAGAGGGGTCTGGAGGGAACAGAGGGGTCTGGAGGTGACAGAGGGGTCTGGAGGTGACAGAGGGGTCTGGAGGGAACAGAGGGGTCTGGAGGTGACAGAGGGGTCTGGAGGGAACAGAGGGGTCTGGAGGTGACAGAGGGGTCTGGAGGGAACAGAGGGGTCTGGAGGTGACAGAGCGGTCTGGAGGTGACAGAGGGGTCTGGAGGTGACAGAGAGGTCTGGAGGTGACAGAGAGGTCTGGAGGGAACAGAGGGGTCTGGAGGTGACAGAGGGGTCTGGAGGTGACAGAGGGGTCTGGAGGTGACAGAGGGGTCTGGTGGTGACAGAGAGGTCTGGAGGGGACAGAGGGGTCTGGAGGTGAAAGAGGGGTCTGGAGGAGACAGAGAGGTCTGGAGGTGACAGAGGGGTCTGGAGGTGACAGAGGGGTCTGGAGGTGACAGAGAGGTCTGGAGGTGATAGAGGGGTCTGGAGGTGATAGAGGGGTCTGGAGGTGATAGAGCGGTCTGGAGGTGATAGAGGGGTCTGGAGGTGATAGAGGGGTCTGGAGGTGACAGAGCGGTCTGGAGGTGACAGAGAGGTCTGGAGGTGACAGAGAGGTCTGGAGGTGACAGAGAGGTCTGGAGGTGGCAGAGGGGTCTGGAGGGAACAGAGGGGTCTGGAGGTGACAGAGGGGTCTGGAAGGAACAGAGGGGTCTGGAGGTGACAGAGAGGTCTGGAGGTGACAGAGGGTTCTGGAGGGAACAGAGGGGTCTGGAGGTGACAGAGGAGTTTTTATTTTTCCCTATCTGTGGACATTTCAGTATCTGATCCTCAGTCACACAGAATATGAAGTGAAGCCAACTGAAGAAAAACAAGAACAAATTGACTCGACAATAATTTCTTAAGCACAGAATTCACAGATCTGCCATTTCCTTCCGTGGATAAAGTGAGTGCCCCCTTTACACAACCTCCAGCGGCGTTTTCTAGAATTGTCGACATCACACCCAATGTTTTGGGGGGTTTCTTACTTGTGTAGACCATGTCCCATCCACCTGCAGCATCTCAATGGGATTTACATGGGCATTACATTCAGGACCCCTTCATCTCTATACTCATTCTTGGGTGCAGTTACTGGGATGTTGAGGGTCATTGTTATGTTACGAGGTCTACGTTCTACTGAACTACAATGTTCTGACAGATGGTCTCATATTCTCCTCCAGCCACCTCTGGTACATTTAATTTACAGTGAATTCTTTGATGGCGAGCAGCCCAGGTTTAAACCATAATATCTCCTCCTCCATGCTTTACACTGCAGGTTCTTCTGATAAAATGTGCAGCCTATCTGTAATGGTAGACTCCCGCCCTGTCCCCTCAGAAGTCCTTTTAAGTTGCCCATGCACATTGATTTAGTCAGGAACAGACAACTATCTGATGTGTATGGGGTGTCCTGACTTTCCAATGTTGGCCGATGTTGGGGAAAGATGGATCGGGCATGTTGAAATACTTTTTTCCCGCAGGAGATTAGTCGCTACCAGAGATGTGTGGCTGTGGCGTATTCCCCTCTACTCGTTGAATACACATGCACGCTCGGCTGAGCCTAAGATGCATATGTTTGGGGTAGTTGGGAGGAAAATCTGTTGGCCAAATGACCATATTTCGACCATAGAGTCGTCTTGCTGCATCTTCTGCTCTGGTGCTGATCATTATGGGACGATCTTGAGTAGTTATATGTAAATAAAAAAAAGAGACACAGCGCACATAGTGCATCAAACAATGCAGAGGTGCTGGGGCTCCAAGGTGGTCAAAACTGTCGACCTGATTGTCCAGTGCGAGGAGCACCACGTCCAGGGTAGCGGGTGATTATTGCCCGATGAGCTGTCGGTCTAATTGGGTTGCAGCCGAGGTTCCGGTCTGGATCAGGAATTGTCCAGAGTTACCGGGGAAAGCCCGAAGACGAAAGTCCAGAAAATCACCCAGGTGCAGACGACTTGGAAAAATTCTTGGCTCCGTTTGGAACAGACGGACAAACTCTGTGATAGGGTTAGACGGTTTAATAAATATATTTGTACACAAAAACGAACCGGCCTCCTCATCAGGTGGAGCACAAATGATCGCTGTACTTTACCATATTTTTTCAGTATTGAGATGATAACAAGAAGTGACAAAATACTTGGTGTCAAAGTGATTCTCTCCGTCTCCATCGTACAGAACTCGTGTCCATATAAGCGATGAGGTCTCCACATGTGAAGCATTGACAGCGGTTCCTGCTCTGATCATGTCCTGGATGTCCGGCATGGGCACAGATCCGAGGTCACAGATGATGTCATGAGGTCATTATGTCACCTGAGCACATAGACGTCACCATGATGATCCACGGTCATACTATATATATATACAGGTTCCGTACAGCACGATCATGAGGAGTGATATTATAAAAAGTATATTGTGTTCTGTTAAATCACTTCTCTTTTTGTTATCAGCTCGTTACCTACAGAAAAAAAAGAATCTGTTCGGAAAAATCCTCTAATTTTCCTTGAGTTTTCGTTCTCAGAGAGAATACAATCAGGAATTCATTAATAATGAACATCAGCCTCCCGTTCCCATCACGAGACACGGCTTCTCCATCCGAAGCTTCAATGATCTATTTTCTGCATCGGGAGATTAGAAGAGTGAAAAAAAAAGGAAAAAGCAAAAGACGAGATTTTAGTTCCTCTTCCAACATCAAGGTCAGTTTATCTTCGGAGTCCCTGGACACGAAGCCTGAGGGCATCTCTGTTCCCCAGCACCGGGAGACGCCGGCCTGTCTCCATTAATGATCCAGCTCCCAGGATCTTCCTTTCTTCTTCGGCCTTCACCTTCTCGTCGAAGCCTTGTGCAATTTCCCCTGTCAGAGATGAGGTTTTTAGTTAAAACATATTTAATAGCAGTCCCTGAGCAGCGGGAAGACGGCGACGCGTGATACATACTCAGAAGAACCCTCCACATCTGACTGGCTGATCTTCACACGTCTCTTTTTAGGTCACAGTAAAACCCATAGAGTAAATGGCCGTGGTTCAGTTTCCACATTACTCCGGCTTCCTCCGTGATTGTGATGCTGATGTTTGCGTTGATCACAAGTGGACGGCGTTCTCCCAGATCGTTCCTCCGCAGAAGGAAGTCGTTCAGTCTCTTTTTTTCATATTTAATAACAAACACTTGAATTTCACCCGACGCTTCGTTCTGATAATTGAGCTGAGCAGATGTTTCCAATCGGTTTTTGTCAGAGTTTTTGGAAATGTAAATTCTGCCATTCTGGGTTTCATCTTCACAATTCTAGTTACATACTTAATGAGGCTGAGGAGACACAAGTCCAAGTAGCTCAACTTGTGATAAGTTCCAGATGTGTTGGCCCAGAAGACACAAGACAAGGTGTCCTTCATGGTGTCCTTCAAGGAGTCCTTCATGGTGTCCTTCAAGGTGTCCTTCATGGTGTCCTTCATGGTGTCCTTCATGGTGTCCTTCAAGGAGTCCTTCATGGTGTCCTTCAAGGTGTCCTTCATGGTGTCCTTCAAGGTGTCCTTCAAGGTGTCCTTCATGGTGTCCTTCAAGGTGTCCTCCATGGTGTCCTTCAAGGTGTCCTTCTCTATCAGGAAAGTCCTGACTACATTTCCTCTATATTTATGGCACATGGGGCTCTTTTCCGTACACAGACACTATAAGCGGTGCCCGTCACTTTGAGACGTGATCTTCCAGACTGATCCCTCCACCGTGACTGCTCCACATTACAAGTCTACAAATATCTGACAATAGAAATTAATCATTCAGAACGTTACTAGACCTAAAGGAAGACATGGACAATACTAGAGGGATGAAGCTCAGTATGGTGAGTGGGGACGAGCTCCAGCCAGAAGAGTGACGACCTCAGGAGAGGAAACCAAGAAAAAGCTGACGATCCGGCCAAACCAGGCAATTAATATCAAATCTGCTGCAGAAATGGTCCAAATCCTCATTTATTAACCCTTTATAAGGCCAGTGCTCATTTATGGCTCTAAGACTCGGGTGATAATGTGGACCACGACTTATCTAAGACCTTTAGAAAGAAAAGTCCTGAATTACATATGTTACCCTACAAGAACCACCCCGGTCCTAAAGTTCTGATGGAGTCAACGATGAGTGATTTAAAGGGGTTTTCCATCATTAAATACTGATCATTGGGCCCTGCTCCTGAGATCCCCACCAATGCCACAAATCAAGGGGCAGCCGCACCTTCGTCTTTTTACTGAATCAAGGCTCATTAATCCGTTATTCAATTAAATGGGTTCCGGAGATGCTCGTCCTTCAAAACAGGGGAACCACTGGGCTTTGTGGTCCAATTCTGCTCCTCCTCATTCCCTACTACTGATGTCCTCATATGTAGCATAGGGCTGTAACTACGACCTCTGTACCCCTATAGTTATGCCCCTGAGGGCCGGCACTCAATGAGCATCCACACCAAGTACAGACAAGTGCAGTAACACGTAGCATTCATCTATCAGGGCTACATCATAATTATACAAAGATTGAGAGGAAATAAATGCACCAGTCCCCACTGCATGACCTAGAACCTTGACCCTGATAAACAGCCGACCCCACCACCTGACAGCCCTTACTGCACTGTCCTGACCCTGAGAAGCAGCTGACACCCCCTACACCTGCCCCCATGGAGCAAATAACCCCACAACCTGAAACCCCTCACTGCACTCCCCTGACCCTATAACCTGACAACCGCCACCCCCACTGTAACCCTGAGGAGCAGCTGACCCCAACCGTAACACCCCCCCACTGCACTGTCCTGACCCTGAGCGACAGCTGACACCCCCTATATCCACCTTCCACTATACTACCCCGTCCCAGCGAGGCAGCTGACCACACCCCCTGACACTCCTACTGCGCAGCCCTGACCCTGAGTAGCAGCCAACTCCATGACAGGGATTCCATTAGGCTCAAATTTCTTGTGTTAGATGGTAAAATGCGTCTCTGGCCATGACTGGGTCGACTTCCATTTGGATACAAGTCCATCAGACGTGACGGTTCCTGCTGAGAGTTCGGGGTGAGTTTGGTAAGAAGTAATCACCTTCTATTGTCCATCTGGATAATATCCTCATGGTGGAGTAATGTAAGACAAATCTCCAGTCATTACGATGGTCTCCCCTGTGTGACATCCATTGTGTGGGGACAATTGTTCACATTGATTGGTGTCTGGTTCCTGAGCCGGACCTTGGATTTATTCTTCTTGGTGTCGCGCTCATTGACTGGACTGTATTCTAGTCATTGATTTACTGCTCTCTTTGTATCATCGCCAGTAGTTTATCCAGTGAATTTTATAAGACCTGCCCATAGCACGGAGATAGAGTGATGATTTTACACTTATTGGGGTCTACTTTTATACGGGACCCTGGTAACAGTTCACAATGTTCGTATTCTATGTATTATATGAGATGTCAGTAATCGAACAAAACTAAACAGGACTGAACCGGAGCCAAAAAAGTGACCATGGGGCCCCAAGGCAAAACTTAGTAGAGCCCCCCCCCTGTAATGAGCAGCGCCAGCCGCGTGTACGGTCAAGGAATAGAAGGTTTTCTGTAATGTCTCCTGCTCTGTTAGTCGCCCCCATAGCACTGGTGATGGGACCGCAGGGACTTTGGGCACATAATTGTTGAGATTATATCTTTATGGAGAGCGGGGTGACATCCCCTATGGGCACTGATTGTCACTCAACATCATCTACTGATATAGAAGTGAGAAACAGCTGCAGCCAAGCACACAGGGATCATGTATCTGACATCTTATAGAAACATTCTGCATTTCTGGGGTTTCGAGGCGGTCAGGCGGGGGGGGGGGGCCTTATTTAGGATAGTGAAATAGAAGCGGAAAGTGTCTTGTCCTCTGGTAATGGGGATATCCAGCGTAGACCCTCATTGTCCTTCTGGGCAGCTGAGGACATCATCATACACTTCATCATCATCCACTTCATCGTCATACACTTCATCGTCATACACTTCAACATACACCTCATCATATACTTCATCATACACATTGTCATACACTTCATCGTCATACACTTCATCGTCATACACTTCATCGTCATACACCTCATCATATACTTCATCATACACATTGTCATACACTTCATCGTCATGCACTTCATCGTCATACACTTCATCGTCATACACTTCATCGTCATACACTTCATCATACACCTCATCATATACTTCATCATACACATTGTCATACGCTTCATCATACACCTCATCATATACTTCATCATACACATTGTCATACACATCATCGTCATACACTTCATCGTCATACACTTCATCGTCATACACTTCATCATACACTTCATCATATACTTCATCATACACATTGTCATACGCTTCATCATACACCTCATCATATACTTCATCATACACATTGTCATACACTTCATCGTCATACACTTCATCGTCATACACTTCATCGTCATACACTTCATCGTCATACACTTCATCATACACCTCATCATATACTTCATCATACACATTGTCATACACTTCATCATCATCCACTTCATCGTCATACACTTCATCATACACCTCATCATATACTTCATCATACACATTGTCATACACTTCATCGTCATACACTTCATCGTCATACACTTCATCGTCATACACTTCATCGTCATACACTTCATCATACACCTCATCATATACTTCATCATACACATTGTCATACACTTCATCATCATCCACTTCATCGTCATACACTTCATCATACACCTCATCATATACTTCATCATACACATTGTCATACACTTCATTGTCATACACTTCATTGTCATACACTTCATCGTCATACACTTCATCGTCATACACTTCATCATCATACACTTCATCATACACCTCATCATATACTTCATCATACACATTGTCATACACTTCATCATCATCCACTTCATCGTCATACACTTCATCATACACCTCATCATATACTTCATCATACACATTGTCATACACTTCATCGTCATACACTTCATCGTCATACACTTCATCATACACCTCATCATATACTTCATCATACACATTGTCATACACTTCATCGTCATACACTTCATCGTCATACACTTCATCGTCATACACTTCATCATACACCTCATCATATACTTCATCATACACATTGTCATACGCTTCATCATACACCTCATCATATACTTCATCATACACATTGTCATACACATCATCGTCATACACTTCATCGTCATACACTTCATCGTCATACACTTCATCATACACTTCATCATATACTTCATCATACACATTGTCATACGCTTCATCATACACCTCATCATATACTTCATCATACACATTGTCATACACTTCATCGTCATACACTTCATCGTCATACACTTCATCGTCATACACTTCATCATCATACACTTCATCATATACTTCATCATACACATTGTCATACACTTCATCATCATCCACTTCATCGTCATACACTTCATCATACACCTCATCATATACTTCATCATACACATTGTCATACACTTCATTGTCATACACTTCATCGTCATACACTTCGTCATACACTTCATCACACACTTCATCATACACATTGTCATACATTTCATCATCATACACATTGTCATACTCATACACTTCATTATCATACACTTCATCATACACCTCATCATATACTTCATCATGCACATTGTCATACACTTCATCATCATACACTTCATCGTCATACACTTCATCATACACATCATACACATTATCACACACTTCATCATACACATCATCATACACTTCATCATACACATTGTCATACTCATACACTTCATTATCATACACTTCATCATCATACACTTCATCATCATACACATTGTCATACACATCACACACATTGTCATACACTTCATCATACACATCATACACATTGTCACACATTTCATCATACACATTGTCACACACTTCATCATACACATCATACACATCATACACATTGTCATACACTACATCATACACATTGTCACACACTTCATCATACACTTCATCATACACATCATCATACACATCATACACTTCATCATACACTTTATCATACACATCATCATAGTGAAATAGAAGTGGAAAGTGGCTTGTCCTCTGGTAATGGGGATATCCAGCGTAGACCCTCATTGTCCTTCAGGGCAGCTGAGGACATCATCATACACTTAATCATACACTTCATCACACACACATCATACACTTCATCATACACATCATCATATGCTTCATCATACACTTTATCATACACATTGTCATACCCTTCATCATACCCTTTATCATACACATTGTCATACACTTCATCATACACTTCATCATACACTTTATCATAGACATAATCATACACATCATCATACACATCATCATACACATCATTATACACATCATACACTTCATCATACACATCATTATACACATCATACACATCATACACATCATCATACAATTCATCATACACATCATCATACATATCATACACTTCATCATACACATCATACACATCATACACATCATCATACACTTCATCATACACATCATCATACAGATCATCATACACATCATACACATCATCATACACTTCATCATACACTTCATCATACACATCATCACACACATCATCATACACATCATTATACACATCATACACTTCATCATACACATCATACACATTGTCATATATTTCATCATCATACACTTCATCATACACATTATACACTTCATCACACACTTCATCATACACATCATCATACACTTCATCATACACTTCATCATACACTTCATCACACACATCATACACATCATCATACCCATCATACACATCATCATACACTTCATCATACACATCATCATACACATCATACACATCATCATACACTTCATCACACACATCATTATACACATCATACACATCATCATACACATCATACACTTCATCACACACATCATACACTTCATCGCACACATCATTATACAAATCATACACTTCATCATACACTTCATCATACACATCATACACATCATCATACACATCATACACTTCATCACACACATCATACACTTCATCACACACATCATTATACACATCATACACTTCATCATACACATCATACACTTCATCATACACATCATCATACACTTCATCACACATATCATACACATCATCATACACTTCATCATACACATCATACACATCATCATACACATCATACACATCATCATACACTTCATCACACACATCATCATACACTTCATCACACATATCATCATACACTTCATCATACACATCATCATACACTTCATCACACACATCACACACATCATACACTTCATCACACACATCATCATACACATCATCATACACTTCATCACACACATCACACACATCATACACTTCATCACACACATCATTATACACATCATACACTTCATCATACATTTTGGCACCTCACAGCTCTGGAGGCATCAGGATTACGGCTGTTCTGAATGTTTAATAATTATCCGTCTCTGTAGGAAACATCTTCATGTTTAATCCTTTTATTTAATCCACTTTTAATGTTTAAAAAATCTACACGCCTTTTATTGGGCATCAATGTGACAAGTTGTCTCAAGCAGAAAATCACATGTATCATACACTTCATCATACACTTCATCATACACATCATCATACACGTCATCACACACATCATCATACACTTCATCATACACTTCACCATACACATCATACACATCATCACACACATCATACACTTCATCACACACATCATACACATCATCATACACATCATCATACACTTCATCATACACTTCATCAGACATATCATACACTTCATCACACACATCATACACTTCATCATACACTTCATCACACACATCATACACATCATCATACACATCATCATACACTTCATCATACACTTCATCATACACTTCATCATACACATCATCATACACTTCATCATACACATCATCTTACACTTCATCACACACATCATACACATCATCATACACATCATACACTTCATCATACACATCATACACATCATTATACACTTCATCACACACTTCATCATACAAATCATCATACACTTCATCATACACATCATCATACACTTCATCACACACATCATCATACACATAATACACATCATCATACACTTCATCATACACATCATACACATCATCATACACATCATACACATCATCATACACTTCATCACACACATCGTTATACACATCATACACTTCATCATACATTTTGGCACCTCACAGCTCTGGAGGCATCAGGATTACGGCTGTTCTGAATGTTTAATAATTATCCGTCTCTGTAGGAAACATCTTCATGTTTAATCCTTTTATTTAATCCACTTTTAATGTTTAAAAAATCTACACGCCTTTTATTGGGCATCAATGTGACAAGTTGTCTCAAGCAGAAAATCACATGTATCATACACATCATCATACACTTCATCATACACATCATACACATCACCATACACTTCACCATACACATCATACACATCATACACATCATCATACACTTCATCACACACATCATACACATCATCATACACATCATCATACACATCATCATACACATCATCATACACATCATCATACACGTCATACACGTCATCACACACATCATTATACACATCATACACATCATCATACACTTCACCATACACATCATCATACACATCATCATACACTTCATCACACACACCATACACTTCATCACACACATCATTATACACATCATACACTTCATCATACACATCATACACATCATTATACACTTCATCACACACATATCATACACATCATCATACACATCATACACGTCATCACACACATCATACACATCATCATACACTTCACCATACACATCATACACATCATCATACACATCATCATACACTTCATCACACACACCATACACTTCATCACACACGTCATTATACACATCATACACTTCATCATACACATCATCATACACTTCACCATACACATCATACACATCATCATACACATCATACACATCATACACATCATACACATCATCATACACATCATACACGTCATCACACACATCATACACATCATCATACACTTCACCATACACATCATACACATCATAATACACTTCATCACACACACCATACACTTCATCACACACATCATTATACACATCATACACTTCATCATACACATCATACACATCATTATACACTTCATCACACACATCATCATACACTTCATCATACACATCATCATACACTTCATCACACATATCATACATAGTTACATAGTTACATAGTTAGTACGGCTGAAAAAAGACACATGTCTATCAAGTTCAACCAAGGGAAGGGAAAAGGGAAGGAAACATTTCTACACATAGGAGCTAATATTTTTTTGTTCTAGGAAATTATCTAACCCTTTTTTAAAGCCATCTACTGTCCCTGCTGTGACGGCTCCTGCGGTGTCTCCTGTCCCTGCTGCGACCAGCTCCTACGGTGTCTCCTGTCCCTGCTGTGACGGCTCCTGCGGTGTCTCCTGTCCCTGCTGTGACGGCTCCTGCAGTGACTATTCCATAGATTCACAGTTCTCACGGTAAAGAAGCCTTGTCGCCTCTGCAGGTTGAACCTTTTTTTCTCCAGACGGAGGGAGTGCCCCCTTGTTTTTTGAGGGGGTTTTACAAGGAACAGGATTTCACCATATTTTTTGTATGTGCCATTAATATATTTATATAAGTTAATCATGTCCCCCCTTAGTCGTCTTTTTTCAAGGCTAAATAGGTTTAATTCTTTCAATCTTTCCTCATAACTTAAATTCTCCATGCCCCTTATTAGCTTCGTTGCTCTTCTTTGTATTTTTTCCAACTCCAGGGCATCCTTTCTATGAACTGGAGCCCAGAACTGGACTGAATATTCTAGATGAGGCCTCACTAATGCTTTGTAAAGTGGTAATATTACATCCCTGTCCCGCGAGTCCATGCCTCTTTTAATACACGACAATATCCTGCTGGCCTTTGAAGCAGCTGATTGACACTGCATGCTGTTATTGAGTTTATGATTTACAAGTACACCCAGATCCTTCTCAACAAGTGACTCCCCCAGTGTAGCTCCCCCTAGGACATATGATGCATGCAGGTTGTTGGTACCCAGATGCATAACTTTACATTTATCCACATTAAACTTCATCTGCCAAGTGGACGCCCAAACACTTAGTTTGTTTAAATCTGCCTGTAATTCATGAACATCTTCCATAGACTGAACTATATTACATAGCTTGGTGTCATCTGCAAAAATAGAAATAGTGCTATTAATCCCTTCCTCTATATCATTAATAAATAAGTTGAATAATAGGGGTCCCAGCACTGAACCCTGGGGTACACCACTTATAACCGGGGACCATTCAGAGAAGGAATCATTGACCACAACTCTCTGGATACGGTCCTTGAGCCAATTCTCAATCCAATTACAAACTATATTTTCTAAACCTATAGTCCTTAATTTACCCATTAGGCGTCTATGGGGGACAGTGTCAAATGCCTTTGCAAAGTCCAAAAACACTAAATCCACAGCGGCCCCTCTGTCTAGGCTTCTCCTCACCCCTCATATAATCATTATATCCACAGCGGCCCCTCTGTCTAGACTTCTGCTCACCTCTTCATAAAAACAAATCAGGTTGGTTTGACAACTTCTGTCCTTAGTAAAACCGTGCTGGCTGTCACTTATAATGCTATTTATTGTCACATAATCCTGTATATAGTCCCTCAATAGCCCCTCAAACATTTTCCCCACAATTGATGTTAAGCTTACTGGTCTATAATTACCCGGCGAAGACCTAGAGCCCTTTTTGAAAATAGGCACCACATTTGCCCTGCGCCAGTCCCTTGGCACTATACCAGTCATGAGAGACTCTCTAAATATTATGAAGAGGGGGACAGAAATAACTGAACTAAGCTCTTTAAGAATTCTAGGGTGTAACCCATCTGGTCCCGGGCCCTTGTGTACATTTATTTTATTTAATTTAGCTTGGACCATCTCTACATTCATCCAATTCAGTATATCAACTGATATATTAACAGCACCTGCACCGGCTACATCAGCTCCTCAGCACCGGCAGCGGCTACATCAGCTCCTCAGCACTGGCACCGGCTACATCAGCTCCTCAGCACTGGCACCGGCTACATCAGCTGCTCCTTCTTCAGTTGTATATACAGAGCTAAAGAACCCATTTAGTAACTCTGCCTTCTCTTGATCCCCTGTGACCAACTCCCCATTACCATTATCTAGGGGTCCTACATGTTCAGACCTGGGCTTTTTTGCATTTATATGCTTGAAGAATTTTTTAGGATTTGTTTTACTATCCTTGGCCACCTGCCTTTCATTTTGTATTTTTGCTAATTTTATTACATTTTTACAGATTTTATTAAGCTCTTTATATTTTACAAAGGCTACAGCTGTACCCTCGGATTTGTATTTTTTAAATGCCCTTTTTTTGTCATGTATTGCCCCTTTCACAGAAGGTGTAAGCCATGTGGGGTTCAATTTGAGTCGTTTATACTTGTTACCTGTAGGAATACATTTTGCACTATAATAACCCAAAGTAGATTTGAAAATCTCCCATTTATCATTTGTTCCATTATTTGACATTAGTTCTTCCCAGTCCATATCCTGAATTGCAGCCCTCATCCTGGGGAAATTGGCCTTCTTAAAATTAAATGTTTTTGCCCTCCCAGCCTGCGTTTGTTTTTTACAGTATAGGTAAAATGTAACTATATTGTGATCACTGTTACCGAGGTTTTCACGAACATTGACATTCCCAACAAGATCTGCATTATTAGAAATGACCAGATCCAACAGAGCTTCACCTCTAGTCGGGTCTTCCACAAACTGGCCCATAAAATTTTCCTGCAACAGGTTGAGGAAATGTCTCCCCTTTGCAGTTGAAGCTGAACCATGACACCAATTAATATCCCGGAAATTAAAATCTCCCATTATCACTACAGTACCCGCCTGTGCAGCCTGCTCCATCTGTTTATATAGCTGACCTTCCATCTCCTCAGTTATATTGGGGGGTCTATAGATTACACCAAAAGTAATTTTTTCAGTGTTTACCTCCCTTTCTAATTCCACCCACAAGGTTTCAACCTCCTCACAGTCTTCACCCACTATTGTCTCTTTCACACTCGCCTTCATATCACTTCTCACATACAGACATACACCATCACCGTCATATCACTTCTCACATACAGACATACACCACCGCCTTCATATCGCTTCTCACATACAGACATACACCACCGCCTTCATATCGCTTCTCACATACAGACATACACCACCGCCTTCATATTACTTCTCACATACAGACATACACCACCGCCTTCATATCACTTCTCACATACAGACATACACCACCGCCTTTCCTATTTGTCCTGTCTTTCCGAAAAAGTGTAAAACCCTGTAGATTTACAGCCCAGTCATGTGAAGAGTCCAGCCATGTTTCAGCAACACCAACTATATCTATATTTTCTTCCAGTATCAAGGCCTCCAGCTCCCCCATTTTGCTTGCTAGACTTCTGGCATTTGTGAACATACACTTTAACTTGCCTGTCAGTTTTTCACTTTTATTATCAGAAATGTGATTTGACATTAATCGGTCCTTTTTATTTACACTGATGTTTTGTAACGAAAGGATCTCCTTATCTTGTTGTCTAGTCCTCTCCCCACATTCTGTTTCTCCCCCCACCAATATAGTCTGACCCCTCTCTAACCTGGCTACCCCTTTTTTTCTACATTGACCTCCCTCCTCAGCCCTAGTTTAAATACTCCGCCACCCCAGCTAGAATTCTCTCCCCCAGCACAGCGGACCCCCTTCCATTTAGGTGCAAATCATCTGCAGAATACAGTTTGTACCCCAATGAAAAGTCAGCCCAGTGCTCTAGGAACCCAAATCCTTCTCCTCTACACCAAGACTTCAGCCATGCATTTAACTCCCTAAGCTCCCGCTGTCTTTCCTGTGATGCGCATGGCACAGGCAGTATTCCTGAGAATACAACCTTGGAGGTCCTTCCCTTCAGCTTGTAGCCTAGTTCTTTAAAATTATTCTTAAGGCTCCTCCACCTACCATTTATTCTGTCGTTGGTACCGACATGGACCACGACAGCTGGATCATCACCAGCCCCTCCCAGCAATTTGTCCACCCGTTCCACCACATGCCGAACCCTGGCACCAGGGAGACAGCAAACCATTCGGTTGAGGCGGTCTTGGCGACAAATTATTCTATCCGTCTTCCTGATTATAGAATCCCCTACGACTATCAATTGTCTTGGCTTGCCTGCATTACCATCCCGCCGACTACTAGCTGGGCTGTTCTCCCGGCTGTTAGGGAGATCAGTATCCACTAGGGCTGCCATTTCTGAGACTGACACCCTCGCATCATCACCCAACCTGGCAATTTTGCTTGGAATGCCAGAAACCGGATCGGCCTTCCTTGTCTTTGACCCCTTTCTATTGCCCCTAACTACATTAACCCAGCTACTTACCTGATCCTGCTCACCCATGTCTTCACCCTCCAGTTGTAACCCACTAACTGCATGCTCTGTGAGCAGCAAGCTCCGCTCAAAATTGTCTATCCTCCTCAGTGTTGCATTCTGCTCCTCCAGATCTCTAATACGAGCTTCCAGGTGAACAACATGCTCACATCTGCCACAGAGATATTCACCCTGGAACTCCGGCTCCAGTCCTGCATACATATGGCAAACTGTGCACTGAAGAAAACCTCCAATCTTGCTGTCCATTATCCCAGTTACAAAAAAAACAGCGAACAGGTGTTAATCAAAAAGATAAAGAAGTAGAAGAAGAAGAAGAAGAAGAAGAAGAGCACTTACTTGGGCTTTAACTCCTCTTTTCAACTCTGGTTTTTGGAACTCCACTTAATCTAAAAACCACTTGTTTTTTCATACACATCATCATACACTTCATCATACACATCATACACTTCATCATACACTTCATCATACACTTCATCACACACTTCATCACACACATCACACACATCATACACTTCATCATACACATCATACACATTGTCATACATTTCATCATCATACACTTCATCTTACAAATCATACACAACATCATACACATCATCATACACATCATACACATCATACACTTCATCACACACTTCATCACACACATCATACACTTCATCACACACATCATACACATCATCATACACTTCATCACACACATCATACACTTCATCATACACTTCATCATACACTTCATCACACACTTCATCACACACTTCATCATACACTTCATCACACACTTCATCACACACTTCATCACACACATCACACACATCACACTTCATCATACACATCATCATACACATCATTATACACATCATACACATTGTCATACATTTCATCATCATACACGTCATCATACAATTCATCATACACATCATCATACACTTCATCACACATATCATACACATCATCATACACTTCATCACACACATCATTATACACATCATACACTTCATCACACACATCATTATACACATCATACACTTCATCACACACATCATCATCATACACTTCATCATACACATCATACACATCATACACATTGTCATACATTTCATCATCATACACTTCATCATACACATCATACACATCATCATACACTTCATCACACACATCATTATACACATCATACACTTCAACACACACATCATACACTTTATCACACACATCATTATACACATCATACACTTCATCACACACATCATCATACACTTCATCATACACATCACACACATCATCATACACTTCATCATACACTTCATCACACACATCATACACTTCATCACACACATCATTATACACATCATCATACACTTCATCATACATACACTTCATCATACACATCATACACATCATTATACACATCATACACATCATACACTTCATCATACACATCATACACATCATTATACACATCATCATACACTTCATCATACACATCATACACATCATTATACACATCATACACTTCATCACACACATCATACACTTCATCACACACATCATTATACACAGCATACACTTCATCATACATACACTTCGGCATCAGGATTACGGCTGTTCTGAATGTTTCATAATTATCCGTCTCTGTAGGAAACATCTTCATGTTTAATCCTTTTATTTAATCCACTTTTAATGTTTAAAAAAGCTACACGCCTTTTATTGGGCATCAATGTGACAAGTTGTCTCAAGCAGAAAATCACATGTATCATACACATCATCATACACTTCATCATACACATCATACACATCACCATACACTTCACCATACACATCATACACATCATACACATCATACACTTCATCATACACATCATACACATCATCATACACTTCATCACACACATCATCATACACATCATTATACACTTCATCATACACATCATCATACACTTCATCACACACACCATACACATCATACACTTCATCATACACATCATCATACACTTCATCATACACATCATACACATCATCATACACATCATACACTTCATCACACACATCATTATACACATCATACACTTCATCATACACATCATAAACATTGTCATACATTTCATCATCATACACTTCATCATACACATCATCATACACATCATACACTTCATCACACATATCATACACAACATCATACACTTCATCATACACATCATCATACACTTCATCACACATATCATACACATCATCATACACTTCATCATACACTTCATCACACACATCATACACATCATCATACACATCATCATACACATCATCATACACATCATCATACACATCATCATACACATCATCACACATATCATACATATCATCATACACTTCATCATACACATCATCATACACTTCATCACACATATCATACATATCATCATACACTTCATCATACACATCATACACATCATCATACACTTCATCATACACATCATACACATTGTCATACATTTCATCATCATACACTTCATCATACACATCATACACAAGATCATACACATCATCATACACTTCATCACACACATCATACACCTCATCATACACATCATACACATCATCATACACATCATCATACACATCATCATACACTTCATCATACACATCATCATACATATCATCACACACATCATTATACACATCATCATACACATCATACACATCATCACACTTCATCATACACATCATACACTTCATCATACATTTTGGCACCTCACAGCTCTGGAGGCATCAGGATTACGGCTGTTCTGAATGTTTAATAATTATCCGTCTCTGTAGGAAACATCTTCATGTTTAATCCTTTTATTTAATCCACTTTTAATGTTTAAAAAAGCTACACGCCTTTTATTGGGCATCAATGTGACAAGTTGTCTCAAGCAGAAAATCACATGTATCATACACTTCATCATACACTTCATCATACACATCATCATACACGTCATCACACACATCATCATACACTTCATCATACACTTCATCACACACATCATACACTTCATCATACACTTCATCACACACATCATCATACACATCATACACTTCATCATACACATCATCATACACATCATACACTTCATCATACACATCATACACATTGTCATACATTTCATCATCATACACTTCATAATACACATCATACACATCATTATACACTTCATCACACAAATCATCATACACTTCATCACACACATCATCATACACATCATACACATCATCATACACTTCATCACACACATCATTATACACATCATACACTTCATCATACATTTTGGCACCTCACAGCTCTAGAGGCATCAGGATTACGGCTGTTCTGAATGTTTAATAATTATCCGTCTCTGTAGGAAACATCTTCATGTTTAATCCTTTTATTTAATCCACTTTTAATGTTTAAAAAATCTACACGCCTTTTATTGGGCATCAATGTGACAAGTTGTCTCAAGCAGAAAATCACATGTAATTCTGTAATTAGCACATTGTTCTTCAGACGACAAGGATCTTATAGACACTGAAGAGCTTGAGAAGTAACAAGATTATAAAGAAACTCTGTGGAGACTGCACAAGAGGCCCCAAAATAACACGAGGACCCAAAGTGGTGGAATTGAGGTGTAGACAGTCATCATAGGGACCAATAGCAAATCTGAGAATGGCCAAAAGAGAGAGAGAGAGATAGAGAGAGAGAGAGATAGAGAGAGAGAGAGATAGATAGATAGATAGATAGATAGATAGATAGATAGATAGATAGATAGATAGATAGATAGATAGATAGATAGATAGATAGATAGATAGATAGATAGATAGATAGATAGATAGATATGAGATAGATAGATAGATAGATAGATAGATAGATAGATAGATAGATAGATAGATAGATAGATAGATAGATATGAGATAGATAGATAGATAGATAGATAGATATGAGATAGATAGATAGATAGATAGATAGATAGATATGAGATAGATAGATATGAGATAGATAGATAGATAGATAGATAGATATGAGATAGATAGATATGAGATAGATAGATAGATAGATAGATAGATAGATAGATAGATAGATAGATAGATAGATAGATAGATAGATAGATAGATAGATAGATAGATAGATAGATGATAGATAGATAGATAGATGATAGATAGATAGATAGATAGATAGATAGATAGATAGATAGATAGATAGATAGATAGATAGATAGATAGATAGATAGATAGATAGATAGATAGATAGATAGATAGATAGATAGATAGATAGATACGAGATAGATAGATAGATAGATATGAGATAGATAGATAGATAGATAGATAGATAGATAGATAGATAGATAGATAGATAGATAGATAGATAGATAGATATCTCTATGTAGTAAGCTCTCCCTAGTGGTGGCTGCAGGCAGCAAATATTATCATGTAACTCTATGGGAGCTGTATGTATCTGTATGTAGTGAGCTCCCCCTAGTGGTGGCTGCAGGCAGCAAATATTATCATGTAAGCCTTTTACGTGCTAGGAACCAATCCCTGGGCCCCTAGACCTGTTCTGTTAAGGCTATATCACCCCACCAAACTATTAGACCTTATTTACACACAAATTTTGAAATCGCTCCATTGACGGATCTTTTTTCATCCGGCGTCGCACGGTCGATTTCAACTTCTGTGTAAATAAGGTCTAACAGTTTGGTCTATGGGGCTGTTCACACGGCTGTTGTTTTAACGGATAGTGTGAAAGGCCCATGAAAAAAAAACATATGCCCTATTTTTGCCCGTTTTCACGAATCCCCTAATAGACTCAGTTCTTTGAGGGATCTGTGAGATTTGGTCCCGCACGGTCGCAAATCGGCAATGAAGAACTGCAGTTTTTCACGGCCGATTTAACGCCTGTTCATGTGAATGAGACCCTACCTTTACATTAACAGTTCCATCCAGCTTCCTTTCTTTAACCTCTAGTAGTCCGAATACTCTGCTATATCTGTATCTATATCTCATAAACCCCGGAGCACAAGAGTTCCCTGGCTCTATAAGACAGGTGTAGCCATCTTTAACTTGACACTTAACCCGTTAAGTACACGGTGGCAAGAAACTTGACATTTTTTGGGACAGGTGAGAAGTTATTTCAGAATCAAGTTAAGGTTTGCTACATCTGTAGGTTTCACCACTAGGGAAGATTAACTCATTATTACCAGAAACCTTCATCTATGTCTGTAGAAGAGCGCAGCCCCCCCCCCCCCCCTATGCATGAACCCACATTAAGGGTCAGGTCTCATTTAAGATTTGCCTCTGTTTTTCTGGTGAATCTGGTTGAATGCACGGGGAAGGATCATGAAGTTTACACATGGATTTAGGAGGTTTTTGCTTTGTTGGTTTATGCAGAGAGTCAAGAGTAAAGTTGTGTATGATCCACTGTCAAATTATCTGCTGGAAAATAAGGGGCCCTCTGATGTTACTGTCGGAAGCGTCTTTAATTCTACAGTTAAATCTTCCTGTCACCCCTGTCCTGCCACCTGCCCAATTTGTCCTTATATGTCCCAGGTTCCACTTAATTAGTCAATTTCAGGAACCAGCGTGTCAGGGGCGGAAACAACAACGGGAAGAAACAGGATGCCGACCCGATCCCCCCTCCCGGGATTTAACTCTATCCTCGTCCTAAAGATGTAGATAGAGTAACCAGGCTACAGGGTGGAAGATCTTAGCGTAAACTTATATCACAAGGGTTAAACTCAATCTGCAAATTATCTTTGTGCTCAGAATGGTTCTTGTGCTGTATATATGTACTGAGCTTGGTTCTGGTGCCCTATATATGTAATGAGCTTTGTTCTGGTGCTGTATATATGTAATGAGCTTTGTTCTGGTGCCCTATATATGTAATGAGCTTGGTTCTGGTGCCCTATATATGTACTGAGTTTGGTTCTGGTGCTGTATTTATGTACTGAGTTTGGTTCTGGTGCTGTATATACATACCGAGCTTGGTTCTGCTGCTGTATATATGTACTGAGCTTGGTTCTGGTGATGTATATATGTACTGAGAATGGCTCTGGTGTTGTATTTATGTATTGAGCTTGCTTCTAGTGCTATATATATGTACTGTGCTTTGTTCTTGTGCTGTTTTTATGTATTGAGCTTGGTTCTGGTGTAGTATATATGTAATGAGCTCGGTTCTGGTGCTGTGTATATGTACTGAGCTTTGTTCTGGCGCTGTATATATGTACTGATCTTTGTTCTGGTGCTGTATATATGTAATGAGCTTTGTTCTGGTGCTGTATATATGTACAGAGCTTGATTGTGGTGCTGTATATATGTATTGAGCTTTGTTCTGGTGTTGTATATATGTACTGAGCTCGGTTCTGGTACTGTATTATTGTACTGAGCTTTGTTCTGGTGCTGTATATATGTACTGAGCTTTGTTATAGTGCTGCATGTATGTATTGAGATTAGTTCTGTTGCTGTATGTATGTACTGAGATTTGTTCTGGTGCCGTATATATGTACTGAGCTTTGTTCTGTTGCTGTATTTATGTACTGAGCTTTGTTCTGGTGCTGTATATATGTACTGAGCTTTGTTCTAGTGCTGTATATATGTACGGAGATTAGTTCTGTTGCTGTATATATGTACTGAGCTTTGTTCTGGTGCTGTATATATGTATGAGCTTTGTTCTGGTGCTGCATATATGTACTGAGTTTTGTTCTGGTGCTGTATATATGTACTGAGCTTTGTTCTGGTGCTGTATTTATATACTGAGCTTTGTTCTAGTGCTGTATATATGTACGGAGATTAGTTCTGTTGCTGTATATATGTACTGAGCTTTGTTCTGGTGTTGTATATATATACTGAGCTTTGTTCTAGTGCTGTATATATGTACGGAGATTAGTTCTGTTGCTGTGTATATGTACTGAGCTCACAATTAGGAGGACGTCCGGGGTCACATGATCGCACTCTCAGCACTTTGCCTTCCACTCAAATAACAGCGCCAACCACCGCATGTCAGCATATCATCTCTCCTGCTCCGCGAATGCGGCACTCTGGTTGTTCAGGTTGTTAGTTGCACAGTGCGATTCTGTGCGGCCTTTTCTTATGGTTGACATCCCAGACTGACTTGTACTTCCTTGCTGCCCCAGACACTGGTGACTCTTTCCTAGCTTGGCTGCCAGTGTGCCGTTCCCTCCCTGTGGCGTCCTGTATTTTTTTTAGGGTCTGGTCTGGGGTCTGAATTAGTTTAGGGGGTCTGGTCTTGGGTCAGTATTAGTTTAGGGGTCTGGGATCTGTAATAGTTTAGGTGGCCTTGTCTGGGGTCTGTATTAGTTTAGGTGTCTGGTCTGGGGTCTGTATTGAGGGGTCTAGTCTGGGGTCTGTGTCAGTCTAGGGTCTTGTCTGGGGTATGTATTTAGTGGGTCTGGTCTGGGGTATGTTAGTTTATGGAGCCTGGCCTGGGGTCTGTATTTAGAGGTCTGGTCTAGCATCTGCATTAGTTCAAGGGTCTGGTCTGCGTCTGTATTTAGGGGGTCTGGGGTCTGTAGTGGTCAGGAAAAGTCGCCATGGAGGTATGGGCCAGATGGAAAAGATTGGGAAAAATAATGACTCCCATCAGAAAAGACGTCACCTGTAAATCACTGGATTTATAGAGAATCTGTCACCTCTCCTGACATGTCTGTTATAGGAAATACTTGTATTCCATATAAAGTCTCCATGTAGTCCAGGACCAATAGACAACGGAGTGTTACTATTACAGTGTGATACTATCAGTGATGACTGGAAAGGTGGTTTTTTATTCTGTACATGGCGTGGTAGGATGTTGGTATAGCAGAGGTGAATTTATCAGTGAGTAGCTTGTGTTGAGCTCCATGATTACTCACTATATACAGGAGGCCGTTGCAGGTATAATGGGGTACGAAGCTGGAGATTAATGGAAAAAGTCAAACTTTACTCTACCGGAGCTGATAGCACAACCAACAACAGTAGAGAAAATACAAAGTTCACTTCTCAATATGAGAGACACAGCCCTAGACACGGTTCCGGCAGGTGGACGATGACCGGCTTTGCTTGCTATCATGGATACGGCCATGGGACGCAGGAGTTCTCTCGTCCATAGAACGCCTTGTAGGCCACAACTGCCCGCATGCCCGTACGCACCACTGCTTACCGCTGATCACACGCAACTCGCAACAGGACCACGGACTCAGGCCCAGTGATAATGCCGCCATCACCATGCAGCTCATCACACCGCTGTCTGATTCTCCACCGTGCTGCAGCAGCTCTCTCTCTCTGTCTCTCTTTCTCCCTCTCTACAGCGCAGCCCTGATTCTCTCCCAATCTTCCACCTGAACACTAAAAGCTGCTTGATAGGAACATCACCTTTTTATATAGAACAATCGCCCCGCAGCACGATGACATGGCAAAGCCACTCTCTGACGTAATCACTTTGGCGCGGCAATATAGACAAAACTGCGTCTCGACCGCACATCCCGGCAATTATAATTTAGGTGCCAGACAATCACCATCATAGCTGTAGAAAACAAGCGCAGAATTTCAGTGCAATGATATAAACAGCAGCACAACGTAATATATAGAGGCCGGACTGATGACATCAGCAGCAGAACGTAATATACACAGGCCGGACTGATGACATAAGCAGCAGAACGTAATATACACAGGCCGGACTGATGACATCAGCAACAGAACGTAATACATAGAGGCCGGACTGATGACATCAGCAGCAGAACGTTATATACACAGGTCGGACTGATGACATCAGCAGCAGAATGTGATATACACAGGTCGGACTGATGAAATCAGCAGCAGAATGTAATATTTACAGGCCGGACTGATGACATCAGCAGCATAACGTAATATACACAGGCCGGACTGATGACATCAGCAGCAGAATGTGATATACACAGGTCGGACTGATGAAATCAGCAGCAGAATGTAATATTTACAGGCCGGACTGATGACATCAGCAGCATAACGTAATATACACAGGCCGGACTGATGACATCAGCAGCAGAATGTAATATTCACAGGCCGGACTGATGACATCAGCAGCATAACGTAATATACACAGGCCGGACTGATGACATCAGCAGCAGAACGTAATATACACAGGCCGGACTGATGACATCAGCAGCAGAATGTAATATACACAGGCCGGACTAATGACATCAGCAGCAGAATGTAATATACACAGGCCGGACTGATGACATCAGCAGCAGAACGTAATATACACACGCCGGACTGATGACATCAGCAGCAAAATTTAATATACACAGGCCGGACTAATGACATCAGCAGCAGAATGTAATATACACAGGCCGGACTGATGACATCAGCAGCAGAATGTAATATACACAGGCCGGACTGATGACATCAGCAGCAGAATGTAATATACACAGGCCGGACTGATGACATCAGCAGCAGAATGTAATATACACAGGCCGGACTGATGACATCAGCAGCAGAATGTAATATACACAGGCCGGACTGATGACATCAGCAGCATAACATAATATACACAGGCCGGACTGATGACATCAGCAGCAGAACGTAATATACACAGGCTGGACTGATGACATCAGCAGCAGAACGTAATATACACAGGCCGGACTGATGACATCGGCAGCAGAACATAATATACACAGGCCGGACTGATGACATCAGCAACATAACGTAATATACACAGGCCGGACTGATGACATCAGGGTTATATAGCGGACTGACCTCTCCTTCTTCAGGACAACACCTAGAGGAACAAAACAACATAACACTCAACAGCACAGGGGGCGCAGCGCTTATAAATCAGCATATATATATACCCGTATACTTAAAGAGGCTCTGTCACCAGATTCTCAAACCCCTATCGCCTATTGCATGTGATCGGCGCTGCAATGTAGATAACAGTAACGTTTTTTTTGTTTTTTTTTAAAACGTTCATTTTTGGCCAAGTTATGAGCTATTTTATATATATGCAAATGAGCTTTGAAATGGACAACTGGGCGTGTTTTTTTTCGTATGTCCAACTGGGCGTGTATTGTGTTTTTAACTGGGCGTGTTTACGTGTATGACGCTGACCAATCAGTGACCAATCAGCATCATGCACTCCTCTACATTCATTTACACAGCACATAGTGTTCTTACTAGAACGATGTGCAGCCATATACACAAGTGTCCTGATAATGAATATACATCGCCTCCAGCCTGGATGTCATGTGTATTCACAATCTTGACACTTCTGACTCTTTTCTGTGAGATTTCAGCAAACCGCGCGTAATCCCGCAAGATTACGAGGTAAACGAGATTTTGTTTCCCTTGCTGGAAATCTCACAGAAAAGATTCAGAAGTGTCAGGGTTGTGAATACACATGACGTCCAGGCTGGAGGTGATGTGTATTCATTATCAGGACACTGGTGTGTGGCTGCACATCGTTCTAGTAAGAACACTATGTGCTGTGTAAATGAATGGAGAGGAGTGTATGATGCTGTTTGGTCACTGATTGGTCAGCGTCATACACGTAAACACGCCCAGTTAAAAACACAATACACGCCCAGTTGGACATACGAAAAAAAACACGCCCAGTTGGACATTTCAAAGCTCATTTGCATATGTATAAAATTGCTCATAACTTGGCCAAAAATGAACGTTTTAAAAAACAAAACAAAACGTTTCTGTTCTCTACATTGCAGCGCCGATCACATGCAATAGGAGATAGGGGTGTGAGAATCTGGTGACAGAGCCTCTTTAAGTAGAGCCATTACTGGCCAAATAAACGGTAAAGTCTCCTTTAAGAGAAGAAACCACAGGTAACACATGTTTCCCATCCCCCGTTCCTGGTGGGTTCCACGTGGCGCTCGACAGGTAGTAATAATAATAAGATGACGGATGACGAGCTGTCACCAGCCGTGTAATTTACATTCTCACTAACATTCACGTCTCCACACTCGTCATATGTGATTTATTATGGGGTGACAGGATTAATTACCCACCGCGGCGCCCACAGTGACAGTCGCTGAATAAAGAATGAAGTGAAGTAAAAACCTTTAACGCTCCAAACCTGCCCTCCTCCGCTACCTGTCACTGTATTATGTACCGGCCCGGACGCCTCTACCGACCTAAGTCGCCACAAAAGTTAAGAAACACAGGAGAGTTCCCTTAATCCGGAATTAGTGGTAACTATAAGAGATTCTGGATTATCAGATGCTGGTCGGATTGGAAGGTGCAGGGGGAAGGATGAAGCAAACAAACAACGGCACGCGTGTCATGAACTTCAGGACGGGCGCTTCAGAAGTCTTTATATTATTGACAGCACCAGGTAATAGTCCGGATTACTGGAACACAACAACTGTATGGCAAAGGTGTGGGACAGATTCTGTAATAGCTGATGGCTGTATTTCCCTCTATATTAGTGGCTCCTACACAGGTGCCCTTTGTCTGCGGCATTCGGGTCAGCGAGAATCTCAGGTCTCCACCTCTGTTTTCCCCAGGTACTCACGCTAACTGTGATCTTCACTGAGGCCTCCTGGATCAGGCCGTCTCTCCCTCTGCAATGCAGCTTATGTGGTTCTTTCACTGCAAATCAGAACTTAGAGCAGCCTGTCTCCCTCTGTGATGCAGCTTCTGTGGCAGGCCAGTTCTCTCTCTGCAAAGTAGCTCTTGTAGCAGCTCGTCTTCCTCTGTGATGCAGCTTCTGTGACAGGCCAGTTCTCTCTCTGCAAAGTAGCTCTTGTAGCAGCTCGTCTTCCTCTGTGATGCAGCTTCTGTGGCAGGCCAGTTATCTCTCTGCAAAGTAGCTCTTGTAGCAGCCTGTCTTCCTCTGTGATGCAGCTTCTGTGGCAGGCCAGTTCTCTCTCTGCAAAGTAGCTCTTGTAACAGCTCGTCTTCCTCTGTGATGCAGCTTCTGTGGCAGGCCGGTTATCTCTCTGTAATGTAGCTGCAAAGTAGCTTTTGTAGCAGCCCATCTTACTCTGTGATGCAGCTTCTTTGGGAGGCCGGTTCTCTGTCTGCAAAGTAGCTTTTGTAGCAGCCCGTCTCCCTCTGTGTGACGTCACTCTGCTTACACGTGCCTGAACCAGAACAGCTCTATATATCCACTTCCTGTCCTGGCTGAATCTCCTTCCCTGTCTATACTGACCAATGATCTGACGCCCTTTGCTGTACGATATAGATCCATAACGCCACATCCACAAGATTCATATTACGCACAGATTTGTTGTGTGGGATTTCCCGGGGCAAATCGGCAGCGTAATAACGGACCAGCAAGTCTTGAGTCATCTCATCTACACGTTGCAGATATTTCCGCATGTAAATCGGCCTGCGGTGCGTATTTTAGGAACTGCTGCACGTCGTGCTTCTCCGTCTCTGACAAGTTTATTAAAAAAAACAACGCACCGAAATCGGCAGCATTAAAACCGCATCTGTTTCTGCATGAAAATGTAACAACCGAACCCCAAAAAATGCAAAAAAAAAACAGGGCACGATTACGTGTAATTACCTGCGGGGTTACCTGTGGAATTACCTGCGGGGTTACCTGCGGAATTACCGGCGGGGTTACCTGCGGAATTACCGGCGGGGTTACCTGCGGAATTACCTGCGGGGTTACCTGCGGAGTTACTTGTGGAATTACCTGCGGGGTTACCTGTGGAATTACCTGCGGGGTTACCTGTGGAGTTACCTGTGGAATTACCTGCGGCGTTACCTGCGGGGTTACCTGTGGAATTACCTGCGGGATTACCTGTAGAATTACCTGCGGGGTTACCTGTGGAATTACCTGCGGGGTTACCTGTGGAATTACCTGCGGGGTTACCTGTGGAATTACCTGCGGGGTTACCTGTGGAATTACCTGCGGGGTTACCTGTGGAATTATCTGCGGGGTTACCCGTGGAATTACCTGTGGGGTTACCTGTGGAATTACCTGCGGGGTTACCTGTGGAATTACCTGCGGGGTTACCTGTGGAATTACCTGCGGGGTTACCTGCGGAATTATCTGCGGGGTTACCTGCGGAATTACCTGCGGGGTTACCTGCGGAATTATCTGCGGGGTTACCTGCGGAATTACCTGCGGGGTTACCTGCGGAATTATCTGCGGGGTTACCTGCGGAATTACCTGCGGTGTTACCTGCGGAATTACCTGCGGGGTTACCTGATGAATTACCTGTGGGGTTACCTTCAGTTTTGATGCTGATTTTCCACATCACATTACGCGGCGCGTGCCTTAGCGTTAGATGCTGCAGCGGCGCTCCGGTCCCCCGGGATTTTAGGGATCTGTATATTCAGCGGTGACAATGACCATTCTTTGATTCGTCTCTTTAACTGTTTGTTTGCTGCAGATCTTGTGGAGATAACAGGGAATTCAGATGTCACATAGAGCCCGATCCTGTGCCGGCTCCGGTGTATGACGGTGTATGAGGGAGGCGCTATATAAGCGATGCGCTCAGGGATCGTCCACATGCAGCAGAGTGGGGGACATTTACCAAATCTCATCCAATCGCTGCGTAACATTTCCCCTGCGCTGTGTAATTTTCGTACATGTCACGTCCTGCTGCGGAAAGTGTCCAGAATTGCTGCGTTTTTCAGAGGAGACGTCACCATCCCCCAACACTGAGAAAAACGCCTCAAAACACGCACCGTTTTCTGCAGAAATTCCGTTACATGTGAACAAGTCCTTACAGTCTTCAGGTTCAGGGGGAGGATTTTCTTATATCACAAATGTTATTAGAGCCGCCCGCGTCTTCCCACAATTCCCTGCTCCACAGAACCACCAAATCTATAGATCTGTTCATCATGAAAACAATGCCAGAATTACAGTGAAGACTGACACAAACATAGGGGGAGCAGGAGGGGCCAGTAAAGGGGGAGGGGTATATGTAACGATGGATTGTAACATGGTGACAACTACAAGAGAAAGGAAGCAGAAGATTATTAGACTCCACGCAGGAGAACGAGTCTTCAGCTCATCCAGCTTTTATATAATAATTCTGTATTACATCCTGTTTTATACTCCAGTCACATCCAGAGCTGCAACCACAATTCTGCTGTTACGTCATGTCTCATACTCCACTTACATCCACAGCTGCAGCCGGAATTCTGCTGTCATATCATGTCTTATACACCAGTCACATCCAGAGCTGCAGCCACAATTCTGATGTTACATCATGTCTAATACACCAGTCACATCCAGAGCTGCAGCAACATTCTTCTGTTACTTCATGCCTTATAGTTTAGTCGCATCCAGAGCTGCCATATTTCTGATATTATATCATGTCTTATACACCAGTCACATCCAAAGCTGCAGCCACAATTCTGATGTTATATTATGTCTTATACACCAGTCACATCCAGAGCTGCAGCCACAATTCTGCTGTTATATCATGTCTTATACACCAGTCACATCCAGAGCTGCAGCCACAATTCTGCTGTTATATCATGTCTTATACACCAGTCACATCCAGAGCTGCAGCCACAATTCTGCTGTCATATCATGTCTTATACACCAGTCACATCCAGAGCTGCAGCAACAATTCTTCTGTTACTTCATGCCTTATAGTTTAGTCGCATCCAGAGCTGCAGCCACATTTCTGCTGTTATATCATGTCTTATACACCAGTCACATCCAGAGCTGCAGCCACAATTCTGATGTTACATCATGTCTAATACACCAGTCACATCCAGAGCTGCAGCAACAATTCTTCTGTTACTTCATGCCTTATAGTTTAGTCGCATCCAGAGCTGCAGCCACATTTCTGATATTATATCATGTTTTATACACCAGTCACATCCAAAGCTGCAGCCACAATTCTGATGTTATATCATGTCTTATACACCAGTCACATCCAGAGCTGCAGCCACAATTCTGCTGTTATATCATGTCTTATACACCAGTCACATCCAGAGCTGCAGCCACAATTCTGCTGTCATATCATGTCTTATACACCAGTCACATCCAGAGCTGCAGCCACAATTCTGATGTTACATCATGTCTAATACACCAGTCACATCCAGAGCTGCAGCAACAATTCTTCTGTTACTTCATGCCTTATAGTTTAGTCGCATCCAGAGCTGCAGCCACATTTCTGATATTATATCATGTCTTATACACCAGTCACATCCAAAGCTGCAGCCACAATTCTAATGTTATATCATGTCTTATACACCAGTCACATCCAGAGCTGCAGCCACAATTCTGATGTTATATTATGTCTTATACACCAGTCACATCCAGAGCTGCAGCCACAATTCTGCTGTTATATCATGTCTTATACACCAGTCACATCCAGAGCTGCAGCCACAATTCTTTAATTTACTAGAACTGCTTCTCCCTCTTAAAATACGTATTTTTAGTAGCACAATTTTGTCGCATTGAATTCCACGGGGTAAAAAGCCTCATAAATGTCAGAAATACATAACGGATGTAGCAGAGTGGTGGCTGTGATGTGATAATCTGCATAGTGTCCCGGCACAGCGACATCCCGATCCCCTGACAACTATTAGGATTCATTTGTAAGTGGGAATTGAAGCAAAAAGACGGTCCCGGGCGACTCGTCTCCATGGCAACATCGTGTATCTGCTTTCATGTATTTTACTTTACACTAATTATTGCCGTTATACAAGTGGCGCAGAACATCCTGGAGGAGGAAGGGTTAATGAACGAAAGCAATTAACCAGTTCAGTGCTGTGTAAGGAAAAATCTCCGGATATGACTGGAGAATGAGGATCATTGAGGGATGATGGGACTGGAGGTCCATGAAATCTCAACCCAAAACAGAATTCTAACCACAAGCGAAACATCATCTGCAATGTGACCCTCAATATCTCCAGCAGAAGCCGAGAACCCATCACGAGGATGATGGTGGCGGCACTAATAATAAGGGGCAAAATGTCTGCTCTCCTGTTTCTCCAGAATGTCCCGTCTTGTGTCCTCCAGAATGTCCCGTCTTGTGTTCTCCAGAATGTCCCGTCTTGTGTCCTCCAGAATGTCCCGTCCTGTGTCCTCCAGAATGTCCCGTCTTGTGTTCCTCCAGAAAGTCCCGTCTTGTGTCCTCCAGAATATCCCGTCTTGTGTTCCTCCAGAATGTCCCGTCTTGTGTCCTCCAGAATGTCCCGTCCTGTGTCCTCCAGAATGTCCCGTCCTGTGTCCTCCAGAATGTCCCGTCTTGTGTTCTCCAGAATGTCCCGTCTTGTGTCCTCCAGAATGTCCCGTCTTGTGTCCTCCAGAATGTCCCGTCTTGTCTCCTCCAGAATGTCCCGTCCTGTGTCCTCCAGAATGTCCCGTCTTGTGTTCTCCAGAATATTCCGTCTTGTGTTCCTCCAGAATGTCCCGTCTTGTGTTCCTCCAGAAAGTCCCGTCTTGTGTCCTCCAGAATGTCGGTCTTGTGTTCTCCAGAATGTCCCGTCTTGTGTTCCTCCAGAATGTCCCGTCTTGTGTCCTCCAGAATGTCCCGTCTTGTGTCTTCCAGAATGTCCCGTCTTGTGTCCTCCAGAATGTCCCGTCTTGTGTTCCTCCAGAATGTCTCATCTTGTGTTCCTCCAGAATGTCCCGTCTTGTGTTCCTCCAGAATGTCTCATCTTGTGTTCCTCAGTATGAGTTGTCTTGTGTTCTCCAGAATGTCCCGTTTTGTGTCCTCCAGAAAGTCCCGTCTTGTGTTCTCCAGAATGTCCCATCTTGTGTTCCCCAGAATGTCCCGTCTTGTGTCCTCCAGAATGTCCCGTCTTGTGTTCTCCAGAATGTCCCGTCTTGTGTCCTCCAGAATGTCCCGTCCTGTGTCCTCCAGAATGTCCTGTCTTGTGTTCCTCCAGAATGTCCCGTCTTGTGTCCTCCAGAATGTCCCGTCTTGTGTTCCTCCAGAATGTCCCGTCTTGTGTTCTCCAGAATGTCCCGTCTTGTGTCCTCCAGAATGTCCCGTCCTGTGTCCTCCAGAATGTCCCATCTTGTGTTCCCCAGAATGTCCCGTCTTGTGTCCTCCAGAATGTCCCGTCTTGTGTTCTCCAGAATGTCCCGTCTTGTGTCTTCCAGAATGTCCCGTCTTGTGTCTTCCAGAATGTCCCGTCTTGTGTCCTCCAGAATGTCCCGTCTTGTGTTCCTCCAGAATGTCTCATCTTGTGTTCCTCCAGAATGTCCCGTCTTGTGTTCCTCCAGAATGTCTCATCTTGTGTTCCTCCAGAAAGTCCTGTCTTGTGTTCTCCAGAATGTCTCATCTTGTGTTCCTCCAGAATGTCCCGTCTTGTGTTCTCCAGAATGTCCCGTTTTGTGTTCCTCCAGAATGTCCCGTCTTGTGTTCTCCAGAATGTCCCGTTTTGTGTCCTCCAGAATGTCCCGTCTTGTGTTCCTCCAGAATGTCTCATCTTGTGTTCCTCCAGAATGTCTCATCTTGTGTTCCTCCAGAAAGTCCCGTCTTGTGTTCCTCCAGAATGTCCCATCTTGTGTTCCCCAGAATGTCCCATCTTGTGTTCCTCCAGAATGTCCCGTCTTGTGTTCCTCCAGAATGTCTCATCTTGTGTTCCTCCAGAATGTCTCATCTTGTGTTCCTCCAGAATGTCCCGTCTTGTGTTCTCCAGAATGTCCCGTCTTGTGTCCTACAGAATGTCCCGTCTTGTGTCCTACAGAATGTCCCGTCTTGTGTCCTCCAGAATGTCCCGTCTTGTGTCCTCCAGAATATTCCGTCTTGTGTTCCTCCAGAAAGTCCCGTCTTGTGTTCTCCAGAATGTCCTGTTTTGTGTCCTCCAGAATGTCCCGTCTTGTGTTCCTCCAGAATGTCTCATCTTGTGTTCCTCCAGAAAGTCCCATCTTGTGTTCCCCAGTATGACTTGTCTTGTGTTCTCCAGAATGTCCCGTCTTGTGTCCTCCAGAATGTCCCGTCTTGTGTTCCTCCAGAAAGTCCCGTCTTGTGTCCTCCAGAATGTCCGTCTTGTGTTCTCCAGAATGTCCCGTCTTGTGTTCCTCCAGAATGTCCCGTCTTGTGTCCTCCAGAATGTCCCGTCTTGTGTCTTCCAGAATGTCCCGTCTTGTGTCCTCCAGAATGTCCCGTCTTGTGTTCCTCCAGAATGTCTCATCTTGTGTTCCTCCAGAATGTCCCGTCTTGTGTTCCTCCAGAATGTCTCATCTTGTGTTCCTCCAGAAAGTCCCGTCTTGTGTTCTCCAGAATGTCTCATCTTGTGTTCCTCCAGAATGTCCCGTCTTGTGTTCTCCAGAATGTCCCGTTTTGTGTCCTCCAGAATGTCCCCTCTTGTGTTCCTCCAGAATGTCTCATCTTGTGTTCCTCCAGAATGTCTCATCTTGTGTTCCTCCAGAAAGTCCCGTCTTGTGTTCCTCCAGAATGTCTCATCTTGTGTTTCTCCAGAATGTCTCATCTTGTGTTCCTCCAGAATGTCTCATCTTGTGTTCCTCCAGAAAGTCCCGTCTTGTGTTCCTCCAGAATGTCTCATCTTGTGTTCCTCCAGAATGTCCCGTCTTGTGTTCTCCAGAATGTCCCGTTTTGTGTCCTCCAGAATGTCCCGTCTTGTGTTCCTCCAGAATGTCTCATCTTGTGTTCCTCCAGAATGTCTCATCTTGTGTTCCTCCAGAATGTCCCGTCTTGTGTCCTCCAGAATGTCCCGTCTTGTGTTCTCCAGAATGTCCTGTTTTGTGTCCTCCAGAATGTCCCGTCTTGTGTTCCTCCAGAATGTCTCATCTTGTGTTCCTCCAGAAAGTCCCATCTTGTGTTCCCCAGTATGACTTGTCTTGTGTTCTCCAGAATGTCCCGTCTTGTGTCCTCCAGAATGTCCCATCTTGTGTTCCTTTAGAAGGTCCCATCCTGTGTTTCTCCACAATGTCCTGTCTAGTGTTATTCAAGAATCTCCCGTCTTGTCTTTTGGTATTTCGGCTTCTTGATGTCATATTTATGAATCCTGTAATTGTTACCTCCATCTTGTTGCCGATTGTCCTCTTCATCTCTTCTTCCATAACTGTCTTCTCCAATGAGCTGTGTCTCCTGATAACGCTGAAGCTTCAGTCTTCTCATTTGTCCTACAAGTTGTATGTGGTGAATTATAGATTGTAGAGGTTGTGCCAGAATGTACTTGTCTGGATGGACGGATGATGTATCTAGAGGGGATTATAAAACAATACCACGTACATCCCATGATTCTGGAGGCCACTTTTTTGGAATTAGGGTAATTAGCTTGCAGATCAGCACTGTAAGGCCTTATTCACACCAGCGTATTTCACGTCCGTGTTATGCGCGTTAAAACGGACATCACGCGGACCCATGCAATTTAATGGGGCCATTCAGACACTCCGCTGCGTAATACTCACTGCATTTCCCATTCTTCTGCGTTTTTTGGGCATCACGCACTCACTGAAGTCAATCCGTGTGCTGTCCGTGATTCACGCAACAGCTGCTAAAGAAATGATGAGAAAAAGAAAAACACCTCCTTCAGTTTTTTTTTTGCTGACGTAAAAAACGCGTGACACACAGATGACATACGCACGTAAAAAACCCAGACGCACATCGTACACGGATGTCACGCGGAACTGCAATGCAAAAAAAACCCGGTGTTTTTTATTCGCGCAAAAAGGAGCGGTCTTCAGTATCACAAGTAAAACTCCGGTAATACATCAGGAGATTGTACAAATAGCAAATCCAGACTATTCCATATGGTGATATCAGCATCAGCAATAAGGCCCAACTGGTGATTATCTGATACATTAGTATAGACTTCTATGTGGTGAAGCTTCACTGGGGCCTCCATCCCCTAACATTTAATGGTTAATGATCCACAACCAGAGACAATGTGGAGATGATGACGCCGGGGCGTCTGTTGGGTGTGATGCTGCCTCTGATCCGTTAGATGGACCTCGCCGCCCTCCTTTCTGCTGAGAGAAGGTGAAGTTGCTCCAGAAGTTCTGTTCATCTTCCTGCTTTTTAACTTAATGATTTATCAGCAATGTCTCCGGGAGTAACAGCAAATTACACTCCACTGTGGGGTTCACATAAATATTTAAATAACCAGGAAATGCAATAAGGATTGTATCGTGTGCGGGGGAGGAAGGAAATGACAGCCAGGCATTATAACTGACAGTGATGGCAGCAACGGTCATTGTACAGAATATTCCGGGAGGCGGGGACTACACGGGTAATGAAGGTGTTTTTCCAGACTTGTCACCTGGACAATGTAACGCAAAGGAAAGAATATTTATTTGAAGGAGAATGCTACACTGGTGAACCCCCACCCATAGGAGACCAGTGGGGATCAGTCCTGAACAGTGTATGGAAATATATAAAAAGAAAACCTTGTGTATTGTCCCATGATGCATCAGCTACAACCTCCATTTTATAAGAGCTAGAAGAGCTAGATAGGAGCTAAGTTGTGTCTGCACCTGACAAATGACACCTGTGCAGAGGGGTGGAGTCTGACAACTATTTCCTGAACTATTTCCTGATGTGGGAAAATCTGTGTCATCGAGATAACATGGGCTCCAAAAAACAATGCGCAACCGAGACTTTACACTGTATGGGAAGGGGGCGCTCAAACATACACTAGGTGGAGGGATTGAGCCATAGATGACTGCAGTGTCCCTATACCTTCAGTGGGATTGGATTGGTCCCTAATTTTAGAAGAGGTTTTTCTTTTTTACAATGGATTGTTAACATCGGCAGTAGGCAGATCTTCCAGCCCAATCATTCTATCAAAGAAAAAAAACTGTGCGTCACAAACCTCTGTGCATGGGATGTGGTGAAGGATCTCTGCCACACAAGTAACGCAAAGTAATTACAGATGGGATATGGAGTCCTCAGAAGCCACAACTCTTCACTAACTTCATACCAACACTAGTTACTGCAAATGCCCATCTGTAGAAGAGGAAGAGGAGGAGGAGGAATAAGAAGAGGAGGAAGAATAATAATAATAAGAAGAGGAAGAATAAGAATAAGAATAAGAATAAGAATAAGAGGAGGAAGAACAAGAAGAGGAGGAAGAACAAGAAGAGGAGGAAGAATAAGAATAATAAGAGGAGGAAGAATAAGAAGAGGAGGAAGAATAAGAAGAGGAGGAAGAATAAGAAGAGGAGGAAGAATAAGAAGAGGAGGAAGAATAAGAAGAGGAGGAAGAATAAGAATAAGAAGAGGAGGAAGAATAAGAAGAGGAGGAAGAATAAGAAGAGGAGGAAGAATAAGAAGAGGAGGAAGAATAAGAATAAGAAGAGGACGAAGAACAAGAAGAGGAGGAAGAATAAGAAGAGGAGGAAGAATAAGAATAAGAAGAGGAGAAAGAATAAGAATAATAAGAGGAGGAAGAATAAGAATAATAAGAGGAGGAAGAACAAGAAGAGGAGGAAGAACAAGAAGAGGAGGAAGAATAAGAAGAGGAGGAAGAATAAGAAGAGGAGGAAGAATAAGAAGAGGAGGAAGAATAAGAAGAGGAGGAAGAATAAGAATAAGAAGAGGAGGAAGAATAAGAAGAGGAGGAAGAATAAGAAGAGGAGGAAGAATAAGAATAAGAAGAGGACGAAGAACAAGAAGAGGAGGAAGAATAAGAAGAGGAGGAAGAATAAGAATAAGAAGAGGAGAAAGAATAAGAAGAGGAGGAAGAATAAGAAGAGGAGGAAGAATAAGAAGAGGACGAAGAATAAGAAGAGGAGGAAGAATAAGAAGAGGAGGAAGAATAAGAAGAGGAGGAAGAATAAGAAGAGGAGGAAGAATAAGAAGAGGAGGAAGAATAAGAAGAGGAGGAAGAATAAGAATAAGAAGAGGAGGAAGAATAAGAAGAGGAGGAAGAATAAGAAGAGGAGGAAGAATAAGAAGAGGAGGAAGAATAAGAATAAGAAGAGGAGGAAGAATAAGAAGAGGACGAAGAATAAGAAGAGGACGAAGAATAAGAAGAGGAGGAAGAATAAGAAGAGGAGGAAGAATAAGAAGAGGACGAAGAATAAGAAGAGGACGAAGAATAAGAATAAGAAGAGGAGGAGGAATAAGAAGAGGAGGAAGAATAAGAAGAGGAGGAAGAATAAGAATAAGAAGAGGACGAAGAACAAGAAGAGGAGGAAGATAAGAAGAGGAGGAAGAATAAGAATAAGAAGAGGAGAAAGAATAAGAAGAGGAGGAAGAATAAGAAGAGGACGAAGAATAAGAAGAGGAGGAAGAATAAGAAGAGGAGGAAGAATAAGAAGAGGAGGAAGAATAAGAAGAGGAGGAAGAATAAGAAGAGGAGGAAGAATAAGAAGAGGAGGAAGAATAAGAAGAGGACGAAGAATAAGAAGAGGACGAAGAATAAGAAGAGGAGGAAGAATAAGAAGAGGAGGAAGAATAAGAAGAGGACGAAGAATAAGAAGAGGACGAAGAATAAGAATAAGAAGAGGGGGAAGAATAAGAATAAGAAGAGGAGGAAGAATAAGAAGAGGAGGAAGAATAAGAAGAGGACGAAGAATAAGAAGAGGAGGAAGAATAAGAATAAGAAGAGGAGGAAGAATAAGAATAAGAAGAGGAAGAATAAGAAGAGGAGGAAGAACAAGAATAATAAGAGGAGGAAGAATAAGAATAATAAGAGGAGGAAGAACAAGAAGAGGAGGAAGAACAAGAAGAGGAGGAAGAATAAGAAGAGGAGGAAGAATAAGAAGAGGAGGAAGAATAAGAAGAGGACGAAGAATAAGAAGAGACGAAGAATAAGAATAAGAAGAGGAGGAAGAATAAGAATAAGAAGAGGAAGAATAAGAAGAGGAGGAAGAACAAGAATAATAAGAGGAGGAAGAATAAGAATAAGAAGAGGAGGAAGAACAAGAAGAGGAGGAAGAATAAGAAGAGGAGGAAGAATAAGAAGAGGAGGAAGAATAAGAAGAGGAGGAAGAATAAGAAGAGGAGGAAGAATAAGAATAAGAAGAGGAGGAAGAATAAGAAGAGGACGAAGAATAAGAAGAGGACGAAGAATAAGAATAAGAAGAGGAGGAAGAATAAGAAGAGGAGGAAGAATAAGAATAAGAAGAGGAGAAAGAATAAGAAGAGGAGGAAGAATAAGAAGAGGAGGAAGAATAAGAAGAGGACGAAGAATAAGAAGAGGAGGAAGAATAAGAAGAGGAGGAAGAATAAGAAGAGGAGAAAGAATAAGAAGAGGAGGAAGAATAAGAAGAGGAGGAAGAATAAGAAGAGGAGGAAGAATAAGAAGAGGACGAAGAATAAGAAGAGGAGGAAGAATAAGAAGAGGAGGAAGAATAAGAAGAGGACGAAGAATAAGAAGAGGAGGAAGAATAAGAAGAGGAGGAAGAATAAGAAGAGGACGAAGAATAAGAAGAGGACGAAGAATATGAATAAGAAGAGGGGGAAGAATAAGAATAAGAAGAGGAGGAAGAATAAGAAGAGGAGGAAGAATAAGAAGAGGACGAAGAATAAGAATAAGAAGAGGACGAAGATAAGAATAAGAAGAGGAAGAATAAGAAGAGGAGGAAGAATAAGAATAAGAAGAGGAGGAAGAATAAGAAGAGGAAGAAGAATAATAATAATAAGAAGAGGAGGAAGAATAATAAGAATAAGAAGAGGAGGAAGAATAAGAAGAGGAGGAAGAATAAGAAGAGGAGGAAGAATAAGAAGAGGAGGAAGAATAAGAAAGGAGGAAGAATAAGAAGAGGAGGAAGAATAAGAAGAGGAGGAAGAATAAGAATAAGAAGAGGAAGAATAAGAATAAGAAGAGGAGGAAGAATAAGAAGAGGAGGAAGAATAAGAAGAGGAGGAAGAATAAGAATAAGAAGAGGACGAAGAACAAGAAGAGGAGGAAGAATAAGAAGAGGAGGAAGAATAAGAATAAGAAGAGGAGAAAGAATAAGAAGAGGAGGAAGAATAAGAAGAGGAGGAAGAATAAGAAGAGGACGAAGAATAAGAAGAGGATGAAGAATAAGAAGAGGAGGAAGAATAAGAAGAGGGAGGAAGAATAAGAAGAGGAGGAAGAATAAGAAGAGGAGGAAGAATAAGAAGAGGAGGAAGAATAAGAAGAGGAGGAAGAAATAAGAAGAGGACGAAGAATAAGAAGAGGAGGAAGAATAAGAAGATGAGGAAGAATAAGAGGACGAAGAATAAGAAGAGGACGAAGAATAAGAATAAGAAGAGGGGGAAGAATAAGAATAAGAAGAGGAGGAAGAATAAGAAGAGAGGAGGAAGAATAAGAAGAGGACGAAGAATAAGAATAAGAAGAGGAGGAAGAATAAGAATAAGAAGAGGAAGAATAAGAAGAGGAGGAAGAACAAGAATAATAAGAGGAGGAAGAATAAGAATAATAAGAGGAGGAAGAACAAGAAAGAGGAGGAAGAACAAGAGAGAGTGGAAGAATAAGAAGAGGAGGAAGAATAAAGAAGAGGAGGAAGAATAAGAAGAGGAGGAAGAATAAGAAGAGGAGGAAGAATAAGAAGAGGAGGAAGAATAAGAAGAGGAGGAAGAATAAGAATAAGAAGAGGAGGAAGAATAAGAAGAGGAGGAAGAATAAGAAGAGGAGGAAGAATAAGAAGAGGAGGAAGAATAAGAAGAGGAGGAAGATAAGAATAAGAAGAGGACGAAGAACAAGAAGAGGAGGAAGAATAAGAAGAGGAGGAAGAATAAGAATAAGAAGAGGAGAAAGAATAAGAAGAGGAGGAAGAATAAGAAGAGGAGGAAGAATAAGAAGAGGACGAAGAATAAGAAGAGGAGGAAGAATAAGAAGAGGAGGAAGAATAAGAAGAGGAGAAAGAATAAGAAGAGGAGGAAGAATAAGAAGAGGAGGAAGAATAAGAAGAGGAGGAAGAATAAGAAGAGGACGAAGAATAAGAAGAGGACGAAGAATAAGAAGAGGAGGAAGAATAAGAAGAGGAGGAAGAATAAGAAGAGGAGGAAGAATAAGAAGAGGAGGAAGAATAAGAAGAGGACGAAGAATAAGAAGAGGAGGAAGAATAAGAAGAGGAGGAAGAATAAGAAGAGGACGAAGAATAAGAAGAGGACGAAGAATAAGAATAAGAAGAGGGGGAAGAATAAGAATAAGAAGAGGAGGAAGAATAAGAAGAGGAGGAAGAATAAGAAGAGGACGAAGAATAAGAATAAGAAGAGGAGGAAGAATAAGAATAAGAAGAGGAAGAATAAGAAGAGGAGGAAGAATAAGAATAAGAAGAGGAGGAAGAATAAGAAGAGGAGGAAGAATAATAATAATAAGAAGAGGAGGAAGAATAATAAGAATAAGAAGAGGAGGAAGAATAAGAAGAGGAGGAAGAATAAGAAGAGGAGGAAGAATAAGAAGAGGAGGAAGAATAAGAAGAGGAGGAAGAATAAGAAGAGGAGGAAGAATAAGAAGAGGAGGAAGAATAAGAAGAGGAGGAAGAATAAGAATAAGAAGAGGAGGAAGAATAAGAAGAGGAGGAAGAATAAGAAGAGGAGGAAGAATAAGAAGAGGAGGAAGAATAAGAAGAGGAGGAAGAATAAGAAGAGGAGGAAGAATAATAAGAGGAGGAAGAATAAGAATAATAAGAGGAGAAAGAATAAGAATAAGATGAGGAGGAAGAATAAGAAGAGGAGGAAGAATAATAAGAGGAGGAAGAATAAGAATAATAAGAGGAGAAAGAATAAGAATAAGATGAGGAGGAAGAATAATAAGAGGAGGAATAATAAGAGGAGGAGGAAGAATAAGAATTGGAGTAAGAATAAGAATAAGTAGCGAAGGAAGAATAAGAAGAGGATGAAGAGTGGGAGGAAGAATAAGAAGAGGATGAAGAGTGGGAGGAAGAATAAGAAGAGGATGAAGAGTGGGAGGAAGAATAAGAAAAGGAGAAAGAATAGGAGGAGAAAGAAGGAGAAGAGGAGAAAGAAGAAGAGTAAGATGAGAAAGAAGAAGAGAAAGTAAAAAGAAGAAGAAAAGGAAAAAGAAGAAGACGAGTAGGAAGAAAGAGAGGAAGAAGGAGTAGGAGAACGAAGAAGATGATGAAGACGAAAAAAAAGAGAAGTGGGAGAATAAAAGGAAGAAGACGACGAGAAGGAAGAAGGGGAGGAACAGGAGAAAAAAAGAAGGGAAAGAAGTAGAAGAAGAAGAAGAAGGATAAAGGCACATTCAGACATTTTTTACATTTCTTTCTCTACATTTTTAGGAAACTTAGTTCAGGCGTTGCAGAAAATAACTGCAGAACTCAGGCTGCGGTGCAGAATTTCCCCTCCGCAGGATGCACATTCCATTGCGGAGAAGAAGCGGAATGTCACTGCGGATTTCAGCCTTTGTAATGCAGAAACTGAAATCTGTGGCGTCCGCTGTGATATCCGCAACGTCTGAATTACCTGTCAAATATGCAAATGTTGCTGCAGATTCGTTGCGTAATTGCCCCAAATCTGCACCAACATTTGCAGCGGAAAAACTCTGCCACGTCTGAATGTGGCCTAAAAAGATGATGACGAGGAAGAAGAGGAAAAAGAGGTAGAAGAAAAAGGATAAGAAGGAGAGGAGGAACAGGAAGTGGAGAAAGAAGAGGAAGAATCCTGGACACCTTATCAGAAGACAGTTATGGAAGAGGAGAGGAAGAGGGAGACGAGAAAGAAGAAGAGGAGAAACAAGAGGCGGAAGAAGAGGAAGAAGAAAAGGGAGAAGAGGAAGAGGAGGAAAAAGAAGATGAAGAGGGAGACGAGAAAGAAGAAGAGGAGAAACAAGAGGCGGAAGAAGAGGAAGAAGAAAAGGGAGAAGAGGAAGAGGAGGAAAAAGAAGACGAAGAGGGAGACGAGAAAGAAGAAGAGGAGAAACAAGAGGCGGAAGAAGAGGAAGAAGAAAAGGGAGAAGAGGAAGAGGAGGAAAAAGAAGACGAAGAGGGAGACGAGAAAGAAGAAGAGGAGAAACAAGAGGCGGAAGAAGAGGAAGAAGAAAAGGGAGAAGAGGAAGAGGAGGAAAATACACTGTGGGCCCAATTATTAGGCAAGTTGTATTTTTGAGGATTCATTTTATTTTTGAACAACTTCAGAGCTGTCGGTCACTCCAAAATGTTAAAAAACCTCAAACCTGAATATTTAAGAAAGTGAAAGTGAGGATTCGTCTTTCTTAGGAGAACATCTGTGTCCAGAATTATCAGGCAACGAAACGAAAAAGGACAATTTTCCCATCTCACTTGTTTATTTTCCCCTTCCCGCAATTGGGTGTAAATTATCGCCCTGAGGAAGAGGCCGGCACGGGAGCTCCGCGATCTTCATCTTCAGCGGGTGTCGGCTGTAATATACACCCGACATCCCACTGCAACAGCGGCGATCACAGAATTCTCCGATCGCCGCCGTTTAACCCCTTAAATGCCTCTGTCAATCGACAGCGGCATTTAAATGATTGACACAGAGGGGGGGCTCCCCCTGTACCCCGTTGGCCCCTGCGAAAAATCACAGGGTGCCGATGGCTCCTATGGCAACTGGGAAGCCTAGCAATGGCTAGCCCAAGGCACGGCCTAATAGGCTTAACTGTCAGTTGTAAAATGATAGTTACAATACACTTCACTACATCAGTACATACAGAAGCAGTGCAGTGTATTGTACCGGGGATCAGAAGATCAGATCTCCAATCACCCAAGTAAGAGAGAAAAAAAGGGAATAAAAGAAAAAATTTTTTTAGATAAAATAAAAGTTGAATGTAATAAAAACAATAATCGCCCTGTTTCCCTGATCAAGTCCTTTATAATTAGAGAAAAAATATTTAAAAAACCTATCTCAGGATATGGTGACGCTAAAACATTATATTACATATATCCTGATGTACTCCTCACATATTACATATACCCTGATGTACTCCTCACATATTACATATACCCTGATGTACTCCTCACATATTACATATACCCTGATGTACTCCTCACATATTACATATATCCTGATGTACTCCTCACATATTACATATACCCTGATGTACTCCTCACATATTACATATACCCTGATGTACTCCTCACATATTACATATACCCTGATGTACTCCTCACATATTACATATATCCTGATGTACTCCTCACATATTACATATACCCTGATGTACTCCTCACATATTACATAGACCCTGATGTACTCCTCACATATTACATATATCCTGATGTACTCCTCACATATTACATATACCCTGATGTACTCCTCACACATTACATATACCCTGATGTACTCCTCACATATTACATATACCCTGATGTACTCCTCACATATTACATATATCCTGATGTACTCCTCACATATTACATATACCCTGATGTACTCCTCACATATTACATATACCCTGATGTACTCCTCACATATTACATATACCCTGATGTACTCCTCACATATTACATATACCCTGATGTACTCCTCACATATTACATATACCCTGATGTACTCCTCACATATTACATATACCCTGATGTACTCCTCACATATTACATATATCCTGATGTACTCCTCACATATTACATATACCCTGATGTACTCCACACATATTACATATACCCTGATGTACTCCTCACATATTACATATACCCTGATGTACTCCTCACATATACCCTGATGTACTCCTCACATATTACATATACCCTGATATACTCCTCACATATTACATATATCCTGATGTACTCCTCACATATTACATATATCCTGATGTACTCCTCACATATTACATATACCCTGATGTACTCCTCACATATTACATATACCCTGATGTACTCCTCACATATTACATGTATCCTGATGTACTCCTCACATATTACATATACCCTGATGTGCTCTTCACATATTACATATACCCTGATGTGCTCCTCACAGATTACATATACCCTGATGTACTCCTCACATATTACATATATCCTGATGTACTCCTCACATATTACATATATCCTGATGTACTCCTCACATATTACATATATCCTGATGTACTCCTCACATATTACATATATCCTGATGTACTCCTCACATATTACATATATCCTGATGTACTCCTCACATATTACATATACCCTGATGTACTCCTCACATATTACATATACCCGGATATACTCCTCACATATTACATATACCCTGATGTACTCCTCACATATTACATATATCCTGATGTACTCCTCACATATTACATATATCCTGATGTACTCCTCACATATTACATATATCCTGATGTACTCCTCACATATTACATATACCCTGATGTACTCCTCACATATTACATATACCCTGATGTACTCCTCACATATTACATGTATCCTGATGTACTCCTCACATATTACATATACCCTGATGTGCTCTTCACATATTACATGTACCCTGATGTACTCCTCACAGATTACATATACCCTGATGTACTCCTCACATATTACATATATCCTGATGTACTCCTCACATATTACATATATCCTGATGTACTCCTCACAGATTACATATATCCTGATGTACTCCTCACATATTACATATATCCTGATGTACTCCTCACATATTACATATATCCTGATGTACTCCTCACATATTACATATACCCTGATGTACTCCTCACATATTACATATACCCGGATATACTCCTCACATATTACATATACCCTGATGTACTCCTCACATATTACATATACCCTGATGTACTCCTCACATATTACATATATCCTGATGTACTCCTCACATATTACATATACCCTGATGTACTCCTACCATATTACATATATCCTGATGTACTCCTCACATATTACATATACCCTGATGTACTCCTCACATATTACATATATCCTGATGTACTCCTCACATATTACATATATCCTGATGTACTCCTCACATATTACATATACCCTGATGTACTCCTCACATATTACACATACCCTGATGTACTCCTCACATATTACATATACCCTGATGTACTCCTCACATATTACATATATCCTGATGTACTCCTCACATATTACATATACCCTGATGTACTCCTCACATATTACATATATCCTGATGTACTCCTCACATATTACATATATCCTGATGTACTCCTCACATATTACATATACCCTGATGTACTCCTCACATATTACATATACCCTGATCTACTCCTCACATATTACATATATCCTGATGTACTCCTCACATATTATATATATCCTGATGTTCTCCTCACATATTACATATACCCTGATGTACTCCTCACATATTACATATACCCTGATGTACTCCTCACACATTACATATACCCTGATGTACTCCTCACATATTACATATACCCTGATGTACTCCTCACAGATTACATATATCCTGATGTACTCCTCACATATTACATATATCCTGATGTACTCCTCACATATTACATATATCCTGATGTACTCCTCACATATTACATATACCCTGATGTACTCCTCACATATTACATATACCCTGATGTACTCCTCACATATTACATATACCCTGATGTACTCCACATATTACATATATCCTGATGTACTCCACATATTACATATATCCTGATGTACTCCTCACATATTACATATACCCTGATGTACTCCACATATTACATATATCCTGATGTACTCCCCACATATTACATATACCCTGATGTACTCCTCACATATTACATATATCCTGATGTACTCCTCACATATTACACATATCCTGATGTACTCCTCACAGCTTACATATATCCTGATGTACTCCTCACATATTACATATACCCTGATGTACTCCTCACATATTACATATACCCTGATGTACTCCTCACATATTACATATACCCTGATGTACTCCTCACATATTACATATACCCTGATGTACTCCTCACATATTATATATATCCTGATGTACTCCTCACATATTACATATACCCTGATGTACTCCTCACATATTACATATACTCTGATGTACTCCTCACATATTACATATATCCTGATGTACTCCTCACATTTTACATATATCCTGATGTACTCCTCACATATTACATATATCCTGATGTACTCCTCACATATTACATATATCCTGATGTACTCCTCACATATTACATATATCCTGATGTACTCCTCACATATTACATATATCCTGATGTACTCCTACATATTACATATACCCTGATGTACTCTTCACATATTACATATACCCTGATGTACTCCTCACATATTACATATACCCTGATGTACTCCTCACATATTACATATATCCTGATGTACTCCTCACATATTACATATACCCTGATGTACTCCTCACAGATTACATATATCCTGATGTACTCCTCACATATTACATATATCCTGATGTACTCCTCACATATTACATATACCCTGATGTACTCCTCACAGATTACATATATCCTGATGTACTCCTCACATATTACATATACCCTGATGTACTCCTCACATATTACATATACCCTGATGTACTCCTCACATATTACATATACCCTGATGTACTCCTCACCATATTACTTATACCCTGATGTACTCCTCACATATTACATATACCCTGATGTACTCCTCACATATTACATATATCCTGATGTACTCCTCACACATTACATATACCCTGATGTACTCCTCACATATTACATATACCCTGATGTACTCCTCACAGATTACATATATCCTGATGTACTCCTCACATATTACATATACCCTGATGTACTCCTCACAGATTACATATATCCTGATGTACTCCTCACAGATTACATATATCCTGATGTACTCCTCACCATATTACATATACCCTGATGTACTCCTCACATATTACATATACCCTGATGTACTCCTCACATATTACATATACCCTGATGTACTCCTCACATATTACATATATCCTGATGTACTCCTCACATATTACATATACCCTGATGTACTCCTCACATATTACATATACCCTGATGTACTCCTCACATATTACATATACCCGGATATACTCCTCACATATTACATATACCCTGATGTACTCCTCACATATTACATATACCCTGATGTACTCCTCACATATTACATATATCCTGATGTACTCCTCACATATTACATATACCCTGATGTACTCCTCACATATTACATATATCCTGATGTACTCCTCACATATTATATATATCCTGATGTTCTCCTCACATATTACATATACCCTGATGTACTCCTCACACATTACATATACCCTGATGTACTCCTCACATATTACATATACCCTGATGTACTCCTCACAGATTACATATATCCTGATGTACTCCTCACATATTACATATATCCTGATGTACTCCTCACATATTACATATATCCTGATGTACTCCTCACATATTACATATACCCTGATGTACTCCTCACATATTACATATACCCGGATATACTCCTCACATATTACATATATCCTGATATACTCCTCACATATTACATATACCCTGATGTACTCCTCACATATTATATATACCCTGATGTACTCCTCACATATTACATATATCCTGATGTACTACTCACATATTACATATATCCTGATGTACTCCTCACATATTACATATACCCTGATGTACTTCTCACATATTACATATACCCTGATGTACTCCTCACATATTACATATACCCTGATGTACTCCTCACAGATTACATATATCCTGATGTACTCCTCACATATTACATATATCCTGATGTACTCCTCACATATTACATATATCCTGATGTACTCCTCACATATTACATATACCCTGATGTACTCCTCACATATTACATATACCCGGATATACTCCTCACATATTACATATATCCTGATATACTCCTCACATATTACATATACCCTGATGTACTCCTCACATATTACATATACCCTGATGTACTTCTCACATATTACATATACCCTGATGTACTCCTCACATATTACATATACCCTGATGTACTGCTCACATATTACATATACCCTGATGTACTCCTCACATATTACATATATCCTGATGTACTCCTCACATATTACATATACCCTGATGTACTCCTCACATATTACATATACCCTGATGTACTCCTCACATATCACATATACCCTGATGTACTCCTCACATATTACACATACCCTGATGTACTCCTCACATATTACATATACCCTGATGTACTCCTCACATATTACATATATCCTGATGTACTCCTCACATATTACATATATCCTGATGTACTCCTCACATATTACATGTATCCTGATGTTCTCCTCACATATTACATGTACCCTGATGTACTCCTCACAGATTACATATACCCTGATGTACTCCTCACATATTACATATACCCTGATGTACTCCTCACATATTACATATATCCTGATGTTCTCCTCACATATTACTTTATATCCTGATGTACTCCGCACATATTACATATATCCTGATGTACTCCTGACATATTACATATATCCTGATGTACTCCGCACATATTACATATATCCTGATGTACTCCTCACATATTACATATATCCTGATGTACTCCTCACATATTACATATACCCTGATGTACTCCTCACATATTACATATACCCTGATGTACTCCTGACATATTACATATATCCTGATGTACTCCTCACATATTACATATACCCTGATGTACTCCTCACATATTACATATATCCTGATGTACTCCTCACATATTACATATACCCTTATGTACTCATCACATATTACATATATCCTGATGTACTCCTCACATATTACATATATCCTGATGTACTCCTCACATATTACATAGACCCTGATGTACTCCTCACATATTACATATATCCTGATGTACGCCTCACACATTACATATACCCTGATGTACTCCTCACATATTACATATACCCTGATGTACTCCTCACATATTACATATACTCTGATGTACTCCTCACATATTACATATACCCTGATGTACTCCTCACATATTACATATACCCTGATGTACTCCTCACAGATTACATATACCCTGATGTACTCCTCACATATTACATATACCCTGATGTACTCCACACATATTACATATACCCTGATGTACTCCTCACATATTACATATACCCTGATGTACTCCTCACATATTACATATATCCTAATGTACTCCTCACATATTACACATACCCTGATGTACTCCTCACAGCTTACATATATCCTGATGTACTCCTCACATATTACATATACCCTGATGTACTCCTCACATATATCCTGATGTACTCCTCGCATATTACATATACCCTGATGTACTCCTCACATATTACATATACACTGATGTACTCCTCACATATTACATATACCCTGATGTACTCCTCACATATTACATATATCCTGATGTACTCCTCACATATTACATATACCCTGATGTACTCCTCACATATTACATATACCCTGATGTGCTCCTCACACATTACATATATCCTGATGTACTCCTCACATATTACATATACCCTGATGTACTCCTTACAGATTACATATATCCTGATGTACTCCTCACATATTACATATATCCTGATGTACTCCTTACAGATTACATATATCCTGATGTACTCCTCACATATTACATATAAGCTGATGTACTCCTCACATATTACATATACCCTGATGTACTCCTCACATATTACATATACCCTGATGTACTCCTCACATATTACATATACCCTGATGTACTCCTCACATATTACATATATCCTGATGTACTCCTCACATATTACATATACCCTGATGTACTCCTCACATATTACATATACCCTGATGTACTCCTCACATATTACATATATCCTGATGTACTCCTCACCATATTACATATACCCTGATGTACTCCTCACATATTACATATACCCTGATGTACTCCTTACAGATTACATATATCCTGATGTACTGCTCACATATTACATATACCCTGATGTACTCCTCACATATTACATATATCCTGATGTACTCCTCACATATTACATATACCCTGATGTACTCCTCACATATTACATATATCCTGATGTACTCCTCACATATTACATATATCTTGATGTACTCCTCAGATATTACATATATCCTGATGTACTCCTCACATATTACATATACCCTGATGTACTCCTCACATATTACATATACCCTTATGTACTCCTCACATATTACATATATCCTGATGTACTCCTCACATATACCCTGATGTACTCCTCACATATTACATATACCCTGATGTACTCCTCACATATTACATATACCCTGATGTACTCCTCACATATTACATATATCCTGATGTACTCCTCACCATATTACATATACCCTGATGTACTCCTCACATATTACATATACCCTGATGTACTCCTTACATATTACATATACCCTGATGTACTCCTTACATATTACATATACCCTGATGTACTCCTCACATATTACATATACCCTGATGTACTCCTCACCATATTACATATACCCTGATGTACTCCTCACATATTACATATACCCTGATGTACTCCTTACAGATTACATATACCCTGATGTACTCCTCACATATTACATATACACTGATGTACTCCTCACATATTACATATACACTGATGTACTCCTCACATATTACATATATCCTGATGTACTCCTCACATATTACATATATCCTGATGTACTCCTCACATATTACATATACCCTGATGTACTCCTCACATATTACATATACCCTGATGTACTCCTCACATATTACATATATCCTGATGTACTCATCACATATTACATATATCCTGATGTACTCCTCACATATTACATATACCCTGATGTACTCCTCACATATTACATATACCCTGATGTACTCCTCACATATTACATATATCCTGATGTACTCCTCACATATTACATATACCCTGATGTACTCCTCACATATTACATATACCCTGATGTACTCCTTACAGATTACATATATCCTGATGTACTGCTCACATATTACATATACCCTGATGTACTCCTCACATATTACATATATCCTGATGTACTCCTCACATATTACATATACCCTGATGTACTCCCTTACATATTACATATATCCTGATGTACTCCTCACATATTACATATATCTTGATGTACTCCTCAGATATTACATATATCCTGATGTACTCCTCACATATTACATATACCCTGATGTACTCCTAACATATTACATATATCCTGATGTACTCCTCACATATACCCTGATGTACTCCTCACATATTACATATACCCTGATGTACTCCTCACATATTACATATACCCTTATGTACTCCTCACATATTACATATATCCTGATGTACTCCTCACATATACCCTGATGTACTCCTCACATATTACATATACCCTGATGTACTCCTCACATATTACATATACCCTGATGTACTCCTCACATATTACATATATCCTGATGTACTCCTCACCATATTACATATACCCTGATGTACTCCTCACATATTACATATACCCTGACGTACTCCTTACAGATTACATATATCCTGATGTACTGCTCACATATTACATATACCCTGATGTACTCCTCACAAATTACATATACCCTGATGTACTCCTCACATATTACATATATCCTGATGTACTCCTCACATATTACATATTTCCTGATGTACTCCTCACATATTACATATACCCTGATGTACTCCTCACATATTACATATATCCTGATGTACTCCTCACATATTAAATATACCCTGATGTACTCCTCACATATTACATATATCCTGATGTACTCCACATATTACATATATCCTGATGTACTCCTCACATATTACATATATCCTGATGTACTCCTCACATATTACATATACCCTGATGTACTCCTCACATATTACATATACCCTGATGTACTCCTCACATATTACATATACCCTTATGTACTCCTCACGTATTACATATATCCTGATGTACTCCTCACGTATTACATATACCCTGATGTACTCCTCACAGATTACATATACCCTGATGTACTCCTCACATATTACATATACCCTGATGTACTACTCACATATTACATATATCCTGATGTACTCCTCACATCTTACATATATCCTGATGTACTCCTCACATCTTACATATATACTGATGTACTCCTCACATATTACATATACCCTGATGTACTCCTCACATATTACATAGACCCTGATGTACTCCTCACATATTACATATATCCTGATGTACGCCTCACACATTACATATACCCTGATGTACTCCTCACATATTACATATACCCTGATGTACTCCTTACATATTACATAGACCCTGATGTACTCCTCACATATTAAATATATCCTGATGTACTCCTCACATATTACATATATCCTGATGTACTCCTCACATATTACAAATACCCTGATGTACTCCTCACATATTACATATATCCTGATGTACTCCTCACATATTACATATACACTGATGTACTCCTCACATATTACATATATCCTGATGTACTCCGAACATATTACATATATCCTGATGTACTCCTCACATATTACATATACCCTGATGTACTCCTCACAGATTACATATACCCTGATGTACTCCTCACATATTACATAGACCCTGATGTACTCCTCACATATTACATATATCCTGATGTACTCCTCACATATTACATATATCCTGATGTACTCCTCACATATTACATATATCCTGATGTACTCCTCACATATTACATATACCCTGATGTACTCCTCACATATTACATAGACCCTGATGTACTCCTCACATATTACATATGCCCTGATGTACTCCTCAAATATTACATATACCCTGATGTACTCCTCACATATTACATATATCCTGATGTAATCCTCACATATTACATATACCCTGATGTACTCCTCACATATTACATAGACCCTGATGTACTCCTCACATATTACATATATCCTGATGTACTCCTCACATATTACATATACCCTGATGTACTCCTCACATATTACATATACCCTGATGTACTCCTCAAATATTACATATACCCTGATGTACTCCGCACATATTACATATACCCTGATGTACTCCTCACATATTACATATACCCTGATGTACTCCTCACATATTACATATATCCTGATGTACTCCTCACATATTACATATATCCTGATGTACTCCTCACATATTACATATATCCTGATGTACTCCTCACATATTACATATATCCTGATGTACTCCTCACATATTACATATATCCTGATGTACTCCTCACATATTACATATATCCTGATGTACTCCTCACATATTACATATACCCTGATGTACTCCTCACATATTACATAGACCCTGATGTACTCCTCACATATTACATATACCCTGATGTACTCCTCAAATATTACATATACCCTGATGTACTCCTCACATATTACATATATCCTGATGTAATCCTCACATATTACATATACCCTGATGTACTCCTCACATATTACATAGACCCTGATGTACTCCTCACATATTACATATACCCTGATGTACTCCTCACATATTACATATACCCTGATGTACTCCGCACATATTACATATACCCTGATGTACTCCTCACATATTACATATACCCTGATGTACTCCTCACATATTACATATATCCTGATGTACTCCTCACATATTACATATATCCTGATGTACTCCTCACATATTACATATACCCTGATGTACTCCTCACATATTACATATATCCTGATGTACTCCTCACATATTACATATATCCTGATGTGCTCCTCACATATTATATATACCCTGATGTACTCCTCACATATTACATATACCCTGATGTACTCCTCACATATTACATATACCCTGATGTATTCCTCACATATTACATATATCCTGATGTACTCCTCACATTTTACATATACCCTGATGTACTCCTCACATATTACATATACCCTGATGTACTCCTCACATATTACATAGACCCTGATGTACTCCTCACATATTACATAGATCCTGATGTACGCCTCACACATTACATATACCCTGATGTACTCCTCACACATTACATATACCCTGATGTACTCCTCACATATTACATAGACCCTGATGTACTCCTCACATATTACATATATCCTGATGTACTCCTCACATATTACATATACCCTGATGTACTCCTCACATATTACATATATCCTGATGTACTCCTCACATATTACATATACCCTGATGTACCCCTCACATATTACATATACCCTGATGTACGCCTCACACATTACATATACCCTGATGTACGCCTCACACATTACATATACCCTGATGTACTCCTCACACATTACATATACCCTGATGTACTCCTCACATATTACATAGACCCTGATGTACTCCTCACATATTACATATATCCTGATGTACTCCTCACATATTACATATACCCTGATGTACTCCTCACATATTACATATATCCTGATGTACTCCTCACATATTACATATACCCTGATGTACTCCTCAAATATTACATATACCCTGATGTACTCCGCACATATATACCCTGATGTACTCCTCACATATTACATATATCCTGATGAACTCCTCAGATATTACATATACCCTGATGTGCTCCTCACATATTACATATATCCTGATGTACTCCTCACATATTACATATATCCTGATGTACTCCTCACATATTACATATACCCTGATGTACTCCTCACATATTACATATACCCTGATGTACTCCTCACATATTACATATACCCTGATGTACTCCTCACATATTACATATATCAAGATGTACTCCTCACATATTACATATATCCTGATGTGCTCCTCACATATTATATATACCCTGATGTACTCCTCACATATTACATATACCCTGATGTACTCCTCACATATTACATATACCCTGATGTACTCCTCACATATTACATATACCCTGATGTACTCCTCACATATTACATATATCCTGATGTACTCCTCACATATACATATATCCTGATGTACTCCTCACATATTACATATATCCTGATGTACTCCTCACATATTACATATATCCTGATGTACTCCTCACATATTACATATACCCTGATGTACTCCTCACATATTACATATATCCTGATGAACTCCTCAGATATTACATATACCCTGATGTGCTCCTCACATATTACATATACCCTGATGTACTCCTCACATATTACACATACCCTGATGTACTCCTCACATATTACATATACCCTGATGTACTCCTCACATGTTACATATACCCTGATGTACTCCTCACATATTACACATACCCTGATGTACTCCTCACATATTACATATACCCTGATGTGCTCCTCACATATTACATATACCCTGATGTACTCCTCACATAATACACATACCCTGATGTACTCCTCACATATTACATATATCCTGATGTACTCCTCACATATTACATATATCCTGATGTACTCCTCACATATTACATATACACTGATGTACTCCTCACATATTACACATATCCTGATGTACTCCTCACATATTACATATACCCTGATGTACTCCTCACACATTACATATATCCTGATGTACTCCTCACATATTACATATATCCTGATGTACTCCTCACATATTACATATACACTGATGTACTCCTCACATATTACATATACCCTGATGTACTCCTCACGTATTACATATATCCTGATGTACTCCTTACGTATTACATATATCCTGATGTACTCCTCATGTATTACATATACCCTGATGTACTCCTCACAGATTACATATACCCTGATGTACTCCTCACATATTACATAGACCCTGATGTACTCCTCACATATTACATATATCCTGATGTACTCCTCACATATTACATATACCCTGATGTACTCCTCACATATTACATATATCCTGATGTACTCCTCACATATTACATATATCCTGATGTACTCCTCACAGATTACATATATCCTGATGTACTCCTCTCATATACATATACCCCAATGTACTCCTCATATATTACATGTATCCTGATGTACTCCTCACATATTACATATATCCTGATGTACTCCTCACATATTACATATACACTGATGTACTCCTCACATATTACATATATCCTGATGTACTCCTCACATATTACATATATCCTGATGTACTCCTCACATATTACATATACCCTGATGTACTCCTCACATATTACATATACCCTGATGTGCTCCTCACATATTACATATATCCTGATGTACTCCTCACATATTACATATATCCTGATGTACTCCTCACATCTTACATATACCCTGATGTGCTCCTCACATATTACATATATCCTGATGTACTCCTCACATATTACATATACCCTGATGTACTCCTCACATATTACATAGACCCTGATGTACTCCTCACATATTACATATATCCTGATGTACTCCTCACATCTTACATATACCCTGATGTACTCCTCACATCTTACATATACCCTGATGTACTCCTCACATATTACATATACCCTGATGTACTCATCACATATTACATAGACCCTGATGTACTCCTCACATATTACATAGATCCTGATGTACGCCTCACACATTACATATACCCTGATGTACTCCTCACATATTACATATACCCTGATGTACTCCTCACATATTACCTATACCCTGATGTACTCCTCACATATTACATATACCCTGATGTACTCCTCACATATTACATATACCCTGATGTACTCCTCACATATTACATATATCCTGATGTACTCCTCACATATTACATATATCCTGATGTACTCCTCACATATTACATATACCCTGATGTACTCCTCACATATTACATATACCCTGATGTACTCCTAAAATATTACATATACCCTGATGTACTCCACACATATTACATATACCCTGATGTACTCCTCACATATTACATATACCCTGATGTACTCCTCACATATTACATATATCCTGATGTACTCCTCACATATTACATATACCCTGATGTACTCCTCACATATTACATATATCCTGATGTACTCCTCACATATTACATATACCCTGATGTACTCCTCACATATTACATATATCCTGATGTACTCCTCACATATTACATATATCCTGATGTGCTCCTCACATATTATATATACCCTGATGTACTCCTCACATATTACATATACCCTGATGTACTCCTCACATATTACATATACCCTGATGTACTCCTCACATATTACATATATCCTGATGTACTCCTCACATATTACATATATCCTGATGTACTCCTCACATCTTACATATACCCTGATGTACTCCTCACATATTACATATACCCTGATGTACTCCTCACATATTACATAGACCCTGATGTACTCCTCACATATTACATAGATCCTGATGTACGCCTCACACATTACATATACCCTGATGTACTCCTCACATATTACATATACCCTGATGTACTTCTCACATATTACATAGACCCTGATGTACTCCTCACATATTACATATATCCAGATGTACTCCTCACATATTACATATACCCTGATGTACTCCTCACATATTACATATACCCTGATGTACTCCTAAAATATTACATATACCCTGATGTACTCCACACATATTACATATACCCTGATGTACTCCTCACATATTACATATACCCTGATGTACTCCTCACATATTACATATATCCTGATGTACTCCTCACATATTACATATACCCTGATGTACTCCTCACATATTACATATATCCTGATGTACTCCTCACATATTACATATACCCTGATGTACTCCTCACATATTACATATATCCTGATGTACTCCTCACATATTACATATATCCTGATGTGCTCCTCACATATTATATATACCCTGATGTACTCCTCACATATTACATATACCCTGATGTACTCCTCACATATTACATATACCCTGATGTACTCCTCACATATTACATATATCCTGATGTACTCCTCACATATTACATATATCCTGATGTACTCCTCACATATTACATATACCCTGATGTACTCCTCACATATTACATATACCTGATGTACTCCTCACATATTACATATACCTGATGTACTCCTCACATATTACATATACCCTGATGTACTCCTCACATCTTACATATACCCTGATGTACTCCTCACATATTACATAGACCCTGATGTACTCCTCACATATTACATAGATCCTGATGTACGCCTCACACATTACATATACCCTGATGTACTCCTCACATATTACATATACCCTGATGTACTCCTCACATATTACATAGACCCTGATGTACTCCTCACATATTACATATATCCAGATGTACTCATCACATATTACATATACCCTGATGTACTCCTCACATATTACATATACCCTGATGTACTCCTTAAATATTACATATACCCTGATGTACTCCTCACATATTACATATACCCTGATGTACTCCTCACATATTACATATATCCTGATGTACTCCTCACATATTACATATACCCTGATGTACTCCTCACATATTACATATACCCTGATGTACTCCTCACATATTACATAGACCCTGATGTACTCCTCACATATTACATATATCCTGATGTACTCCTCACATATTACATATACCCTGATGTACTCCTCACATATTACATATACCCTGATGTACTCCTCACATATTACACATACCCTGATGTTCTCCTCACATATTACATATATCCTGATGTACTCCTCACATATTACATATATCCTGATGTACTCCTCACATATTACATATACCCTGATGTACTCCTCACATATTACATATACCCTGATGTACTCCGCACATATTACATATACCCTGATGTGCTCCTCACATATTACATATATCCTGATGTACTCCTCACATATTACATATATCCTGATGTACTCCTCACATATTACATATACCCTGATGTACTCCTCACATATTACTCATACCCCGATGTACTCCTCACATATTACATATACCCTGATGTACTCCTCACATATTACATATACCCTGATGTACTCCTCACATATTACATAGACCCTGATGTACTCCTCACATATTACATAGATCCTGATGTACGCCTCACACATTACATATACCCTGATGTACTCCTCACATATTACATATACCCTGATGTACTCCTCACATATTACATAGACCCTGATGTACTCCTCACATATTACATATATCCAGATGTACTCCTCACATATTACATATACCCTGATGTACTCCTCACATATTACATATACCCTGATGTACTCCTTAAATATTACATATACCCTGATGTACTCCGCACATATTACATATACCCTGATGTACTCCTCACATATTACATATACCCTGATGTACTCCTCACATATTACACATACCCCGATGTACTCCTCACATATTACATATACCCTGATGTACTCCTCACATATTACATATACCCTGATGTACTCCTCACATATTACATATATCCTGATGTACTCCTCACATATTACATATACTCCGATGT